>NW_024070211.1:14242139-14420117 GCF_014754425.2 Oryx dammah
GGGGGCGCTGCGGGGCGCGGCGCGCGCGCGCCCGCCGGCCCGCCCTCCGCGCCCGCTGACTGGCTGGCGGGCCGGCTCGAGGCGGTGGGGCCCGCCCACCTGCCCCGCGGGGCGCTGACCCACTGCCCTGGGCGCCTCCCCCGCTCCTCCTCGTGGTTCGTTCCCATCAGCACTTCTGGCTGCGGAAGGCGCGTCCATGTGACAGGGAACGGGGGGGGGGGGGCGGGGGAGCGGTGGGCAGAACCTGACCGGGGGAGTCATTCGCCCACGCCGTGGCCCGCCCATCCGCACCTGGGCTGAGCAAGGGCCGGAGGCCGCAGGGTGACCCTCAAGGTCGAAGGGTGTTTTCCCGCGACCGGGCCGTGAGGCCTGAGGCCAGACCCTGATGGGACGAGGCGGAGACCGAGCCCTTTGCTCGGGGATTTCCAACCCAGAAGTGAGAACCGGGGCAGCTCAGTTCTTGGCTGCCCTTTCTTGAGGCCCCAAATAAATGGCGTGTGCGTCTGCAATTGCTCAGGATATTTCTGTGTGCCACTACCCTCACTCCCCGCCCGCGACACATACACGCGCGCGCGCAAACCTAGGAATCCGAGTAGGAGATCAAAATTCAAACTTCCGGGAGATAGCATCTTGGGCAAGTTATTTCCTATCTTCGTATTTTCAACTATTAAATGAAAATGATTATCAGCTACCTCCTGGGGCTCTTTTCGTTATGTATGAAAAATGTGTGATAAAGAGGAAACCCTGAATTTAAAGACAGGGATTATTCTAGAGCTCTCAGTATTCTCTCTTGCATTTAGAAGGTAGGCAGAAATTCTTTGTCGGACCATGAATTAGGAGTTTTGGTTTGGAAGATGTGGTCACCAGTGACTTGGGAGATTGGTCTGGGCCATTGCCAGATGGCAGCAGGAAAGAAGCACTGGAGGCTTACCCTTGAGAGCTGGAGAAAAGGGGCAAGGGGCTCTGTCCTCCTTCACCCTGGGAAGCCTCATCTTCTCAGAATTGTCATTCAGACGCTAAGTAGTGGCCTACTCTTTGCAACCCCATGAAATGCAATATGCCAGGCTTCCGCGTCCTTCACCATCTCCCATGAGTTTGCTCAAACTCATGTCCATTGAGTCAGTGATGGCATCCCAACTATCTCATCCTCTGTGGTTCCCTTCCCCTTTTGTCTTCAGTCTTTCCTAGCATCAGGGTCTTTTCCAATGAGTCCCCTCTTCACATCAGGTGGCCAAAGTATTGGAGCTTCAGCTTCACCACCTGTCCTTCCAATGAACATTCAGGGTTGATTTCCTTTAGGATTGGCTGGTTTGATCACCTTGCAGTCAAAGGGACTCTCAAGACTCTTCTCCAGCACCATAGTTTGAAAGCATTCTTTGGTGGTCAGCCTTCTTTATGGTCCAGTTCTCACATCTGTACTGGAAAAACAATAGCATTGACTATGTGGACCGTTGTTGGCAAAGTGATGTCTCTGCTTTTTAAAATGCTGTGCCGGTTTGTCATGGCTTTTCTTCTAAAGAGCAAGCATCTTTTAATTTCGTGGCTGCAGTCACTGTCCTCAGTGATTTTGGAGACCAAGAAAATGTCACTGTTTTTCGCTTTTTTCCCCATCTATTTGCCATGAAGTGATGGGACTGGATGCCATGATCTCAGTTTTTAGAATGTTGAGTTTTAAGCCAGCTTTTTCACTGTCCTCTTTCACCCTCATCAAGAGGCTCTTTAGTTCCTCTTTGCTTTTTGCCATTAGAGTGGTATCATCTGCATATCTGAGGTTGTTGATATTTCTCCCATAACAAGCAAGTGTTAGTCACTCAATCGTGTCCAACTCTTTGTGACCCCATGGTCTGTAGCCCACCAGGCTCCTCTATCCATAGGATTTCCCAGGCAAGAATACTGGAGTGTGTTGCTATTTCCTTCTCCAGGGGAACTTCCCGACCCAGGGACTGAACCTGTGTCTCCCACATTGCAGGCAGACTCTACCACTGAGCAACCAGGGAAGCCCATGTTTCTCCTGGCAATCTTGATTCCAGCTTGTGAGTCAGTCAGACACCTATCTAGAAGGTACTCCTGCCCCTTGGACTGCCTCTCCCCACCTCCTCACCCCAACACACATATTCACTTGGCCCTGTGAGGAGAAGCAATGGTCAGTACACCTTCCCCACACGGTCGACCTGGGGCTTTGCTCTTGACAAGAAGGCGTTGATTACAGTTTAGCAGTAAAAGGAAAGGTTTTATGACTCAGCCACCTCACACCACAGCACGGGTCCCAGGATGTTCACCACCAGTAGGTGGCCCAGGAAAATGAAAGTGAAAGTGAAGTCACTCAGTCGTGTCTGACTCTTTGCTACCCGACCTCACAGACTGTAGCCCACCAGGCTCCTCTGTCCATGGGATTTTCCAGGCAAGAATACTGGAGTGGGTTGCCATTTCCTTCTCCAGGGGATCTTCCCGACCCAGGTATCAAACCCAGGTCTCCTGCATTGTAGGCAGACGTTTTATCGTCTGAGCCACCAGGGAAGGAGATAGGTATTCCAGGCCAAAGCTGGCTGGTGGGCTGTGTGGGAGGTGAGAGGCCTTGAAGCAAGAGGGGCTGCAGATCAGAATCCAGGCCCTTTGGGTGAAGAACACAGGCTTAGCTCTCACATTCTACCTGGCTCCAGCAGACAGCATTTTCTACTTCCTCAAAGCACAGGTTTGAAACAGAGAACTACCTGCTCTACAAAACTTTTGTTGAGTTTCCTGGTTATTGATTCTTCTGCTGAAGTCCCCAAACACCTTATGCAATCCCCTATCATAGCCTGTATCACCTGTATTATAAATGCCTATTTTCATGTTCTCCCACATTTAGACTGTGTTACTTGAGGCACTGTAGCAGACTGTTGAGTAAACGAATGAATCTTCCCCCGTCCAGCTCTCAGTCCAGCCCTAAAATGTCAGGTAATAATGTGATAACAACATAAAGATATTAATAGCCATCATAACAGGTACTATTAAGCATCTACTCTATTCTAAGCCTGCAGAAGGTGTTTTAAAATATATTATCAAGTTTACTCTTCAAAATAACCCTGTGAGGAAGTGGTTGTCATCCTCATTTTCAAAGGAGTTGGACGGAATTCCCTGGCAGTCCAGTGGTTAGGACTCCACACTTTCACTACCAAGGGCTTCAATCCCTGGTCAGGGAAAAAAGATCCTGCAAGGTGCCTGCCGCAGCCAAATAATAAAAAGAGATTGGAGGCTCAGAGAGGCAAAGTGACAGAAGCAGGATTCAGCCTGTGTCTGCTTCTGAAGCCTACATAAGCGTGAGGTTAGCCTCTGACTCCAGTCAATAACTGGTGTGTGTCAAATTAAGCTGGAATCTCTTCCAAGATGTTGGCAACACCCTCCTCTGGGAGCAAAAGGCCTGAGACCAGGGCACCACCAACTCCCCACACTCCCAGGACAGCAGGGAAATGCTGTTGTTATGCATGAATGGCCTTATGCAAATGGTTTCCCAAGGAAAGTTGCATACCTCAAACAGATCAGGAACTGGGCTGCAGGCCCCTTATTACGGTGTGAACCACCCTTGGCAGTGAGTTTTACACATAATAAGTGCTCTGAGTTTATCCAGCACCTTTGCTGAAGCATTCCAAGTGCCATTAGCTTATTAATCCTTCCAGCGCCCCTGTGAGGCAAATTTGGCGGTCTTCTCAAATGATTTTATGAAGCACTAGCTCCTTGAGAGCAGGAGCTGTGTGGACCTGCCACACACAGGGGTTAGAGAAAGAAATAACGGTAGTGTGGCAAAGAAACCAAGACCCTTAGGGAAGTGGTTTTACATAGAAGTGGGGGCACAACGCAGGTGCCTGGTTCCCACTATGAGACCCTAGACTGTTTCATCAAGCATCCTTGCATTGCCATTTTATTGCTTTGTAACTTTGGGAAGTTACTTCATCTAGTCTCAATTTCTCCATCTGTAAAATGGAAAAGGAAACAGTACTTACCTCATGACATAGTTTTGAGCATTACAGGACTAGTGTATATAATTCAGGTAGCACCATACTGGACACATAGTAAGTGTTCAGTAAACGTTAGATATTGTTACAATTGTTAGAGTGGTATGTGGAACTGTGGGATGAGTAAATGGCATGAGCTTTGCTACTACTGACTCTATAGAGTTTATTTCAAAACTGCAGGCTCTGCAGTTTTGTGATCTTGGACAGATGACTTAACTTCAGGAATAAACCTCTGTCCTCATCTGTGAAATGGGATAGCTCTGAAATGAAGATCTTTAAAGTGTTCTGTAAACTCCCAAGCACTACAGAGACATTAACTGCAGTTTTATACTATTACTCTACAGGAATCCCAGCTCAGCCCCACAAATTCACAACTTCTAAAGTTGCTTTCCTGGTGGTCCAGTGGTTAAGACCTGACTTTCCAATGCAGGGGGTGCAGGTTTGGTTCCTTGTCAGGGAGCTAAGATCTCACATGCCACCTGGCCAAAACCCCAAAACATGAAACAGAATCAATATTGTAACAAATTCAATAAAGACTTTAAAAATGATCCATATCGGAAAAAAAAAAAAAAAACACAAAAAACAAAACAAAGTTGCCTGTTGTGTAATAGGGCAGTGACGATCATATCTATCTCAGGGGGTTGCTGTGAAAAAAAAAAATCCTTAAAGGCTTCCCTGGTAGTTCAGCTGGTAAAGAATCCTCCTCCAATGTGGGAGACCTGGGTTTGATCCCTAGGTTGGGAAGATCCCCTGGAGAAGGAATAGCTACCCACTCCAGTATTCTGGCCCGGAGAATTCCATGGACTGGATAGTTCATGGGGTCGCAGAGTCCTACAGACTGAATGGCTTTCAGTCTTTAAAGACATATTTAAAGTACCCAGCATGGTAGGAGGTAGTCCATACATGTTACTTCCCTATTCCCTAATAGATGCTGCATTTCAAAATCTTCGAGTTAAAGAAGCTGCAGGGTTTGGTAGAAGTCTAGCGAACCAACAGAGCTGGGATTATTCCTGACTTTGTCACTGTGTGACTTTGGGCAAGTTACCTAACCTCTCTGCCTAGCTATCAGGACATAAAGTATGCCTACTCTGCGAAGTTTTAGGGAGAAAAAATAGAGGCGGGGCTTGCCTAATAATACATACGAGCTACTGACAAACGCACAGACAGGCCTGTGAACTACTCTATAGAAAGGACCCAATGGGAAGCAACCAATTCCCCAACCCGAAACCAAACGGGGTCACGAGCTGCAAAATGAGCGCTCCGGGCTCCGGAAAATTCAGCTGAGCTTGGGAGGTCCCTGCCCAGCACTGCTTAGCGCGTCTGGACCCTGTCAGTGGACCGGTCAGGAGAAGGCCAAGAGAGGACTCAACCCTCTCCAAAGTGATAACGGGGGAGGGGGAGGCAGGAGGAGGAAAGAATGTACTGATTCACCGCCCCACCCATCCCCGGCCTCTAATCTCTCTTCCGGAATTTTACAGCCCTCTTTACAGGGGCGGAGCCCGAGGGGGCAGGACGCGGGTTACCGCAGGCTGCGGGCACCTACTCCCCCTCCCCTGCCCTTGTCAATCAGCTTCTGCGGGAAGCCTCCGCGGGTAGCGCAGACCCTGGAAGTCCGCCCTCGGACTGCAGTCGGCCTTCGGCCGCCCCTAACCGAAGAGCCTCGGCGCGTGCTGCTAGAGGGAGCCGGGTGTGGAGGGAAAGGAGCTGTGAATTCCGGGAGACGTCCAGGCTGGCTCCCGGGATGGGTCCACTGATCAGAAATTTCTCCCCCGGTGCGGGTAGGAGCGGGAAAGCTGCCGCTGAATCAAGGCTGGGCCTGGGTGCTCTGCAAGTCCCCAGCCTCCTCCTGGATCCTTCCCCGCGGCCCATCAGCTGTCAGGATCCCCCTCTCCACCGCCGTCAGGTGTTACTGGATTTCGGTCAGAAATCCAGAAAGCAAAGGACTTCGGGAACTGGCAGCGAGGAAGAGGGAAAAGTTTAGAAACATGGCTCAACCTCCTTATTTTATCTTAGTATAGACGGGCAACTGAGGCCCCGGGAAAGCGGTGCTGAGAGTCAGGGGAGGACTCCAAGCCAGCACTTTAAGTTTGGCGCTGCCCTGACTGCTCGGTTCAGTTCACAGCGTTTCCTGATAACCTCGAGACTTAGTTTCCCTGTTGGGCAGTTGGAAAATACCAAAGAATTTATTAAGAAGTGAAACAAGTGCTGTTGGAAGTAGTGTAGCAAATTTCCCTACACAACGAACGCAGTGATTGGGAGGTAATGATGCTCACAGCTAACACTTATTGAGACTTACTCTGTGCGAGGCACCATTGTAGTAAGCCCTTGCGGGCTTCTCTGGTGGCTCAGATGGTAAAGCGTCTGCCTGCACCGCGAAAGACCGGAGTTCGATTCCTGGGTCTGGAAGATCCCCTGGAGAAGGAAATGGCAACCCACTCCAGTTCCCTTACCTGGAAAATCCTATGGACGGAGGAGCCTGGTAGACTGCAGTCCACGGGGTTGCACAGAGTCGGACACAACTGAGCGACTTCACTTTATAGGTATTGCGTCCTCAATCGCTAAGTCGTGTCCGACTCTGCGAGCCCACCAGGCACCTCCATGGGATTTCTCAGGCAAGAATACTGGAGTGGGTTTGCCTGCTCTAAGGGATCTTCCGCACCCAGGGATCCAACCGGGGTCTCTTGCGGCATCTGCATTGGCAGGCGGATTCTTTACCACTGAGCCACCTGGGAAGGCTTATAGGTATTAAGGAGTTTAATTTCACAACAGTCCTAGAAGGTGGAAATTGTTATCCGAGGTGAATAATAGAGAGGCCACTTGACCAAAGTCACCCAGCGAGTATGTGATAGAGGGATTTGAACCGGAAGAGTATCTGTTCTGAGCCCCATACCCTCAACCTCTACACCATCTGCTTCTCAAATGAGATCAAATGTGGTTATGATTTACCTCCATGAGGGATGTTGGTTTAATGGTGTAAACTCTTTTCATTATGGCAACTTCTTTCAGAGTGACTTAGATTGTCTGTGAAAGTGAAAGTCGTTTAAATAAGCCCTACTCTTTGTGACCCCATGGGCTATACAGTCCATGGAATTCTCCAGGCCAGAATATTGGAGTGGGTAGCCTTTCCCTTCTCCAGGGTATCTTCCCAACCCAGGGATTGAATCCAGGTCTCCCACATTGCAGGAGGATTCTTTACCAGCTGAGCCACAAGGGAAGCCCAAGAATACTGAGGTGGGTAGCCTATCCTTTCTCCAGGGAATCTTCCCAATCCAGGAATTGAACCAGGGTCTCCTGCACTGCAGGCATATTCTTTAACAACTGAGCTATCAGGGAAGTCTGTGTATAAATGTTTAATATATGCTCTCTGACCATGATAATGTTTCTACACACTGAAACTTCAAAGTACCAGGTTAAATGGGGCAATCAAGGTCACATTTGGAGAAGAAAATGGCAACCCACTCCAGTATTCTTGCCTGGAGAATCCCATGGGCAGAGGAGCCTGGCAGGCTACAGTTCACGAGGTCACAAGCGTGGGACACAACTTAGTGACTAAACCGCCACCATCACCAAAGTTACATTGTGAAACAGAGGATTCCTTCCTCGATGGTGCAGTGGTCTTAGTTCCGTCAGGTGCCACGGCCAGAATCTTGACTTTCTGCCCTCACAGTGGCTTTCTGCCCTGCCTTCACCAACATACCACCTACTCTGTCCTCAACGTGCGTACATACAAACTACACAATTGAAGGTTTCTTCTTGGCTGGAAGCCAAAATTATAGCTTATCTTTTATTACAATGCAAATATCACAAGAGGGGAAAACTGGGTCTTACCAGCCATTTGCATGTATTAAATAATGAGAATGGGATTATCAGCCCCTCCCTAAAAATCAATTTTGGTAGGAGAGAGAGAAAGAGCTGAAGGGCTACAAACTTACCAGAGCTAATGTTGGAAAGAAGTTCAGAAGTCACCTAGTGTAGCCTCTCATAGGCCCAGATAAAGAAAACGAGTTTCCCAGGCCACTTAAAGATATTGAGGGCCTGAGAAGGGTTGTTGTTGTTTAGTTGGTAGGTCGTGTCCGACTCTTTGTTACCCCATGGTCTGAGTCCACTGGGCTCCTCTATCCATGAAATTTCCCAGGCAAGAATACTGGAGTGGGTTACCAGGGAATCTTCCTGACCCAGGGATTGGGATTGAACCCAAGTCTCCTGCATTGTAGACAGATTCTTTACCACTGAGCCACCAGAGGGCCTGAGGAGGGTGGGAAGACCCATTGTGGGGAAGGGGACAGGACAAACAAAAGAACTAAAGATTAGATTAGCCTCAGTGTCAGAAGCCTTTTTAACTCCCAGCCCCAGCCTTAAAAATTATATGCACCTTTTATAATATGTAAATTCTACTTTAAGGCTCTAAGGGAATTGCCTGGCAGTCCAGTGGTTAGGAGGCAGTGCTTTCACGGCCAGGGCCCAGGTTCAATCTCTGATCAGGGAACTAAGATCCTAAAAGCTTAGTGGTGCAGTCAATAATAATAATAAGGCTGTTAAAAAATAATACTTGCTTCTTATTAACAAATTTTAATTATAGAGATGAATGCTTAATAAAGTAAAATTCCCCATAATCATACCGAAAGAAAGAAAACCATTAACAATTTGTATTATATTGTTCCTCCCTATCTTTCTCTGCACACTCATATTTTTTTGTGTCTTCCTATATGCATGCACATGTGTGAATGTTTAATAGAAGTGGGATTGTTTCTCTTAGCAATATGCCTTGGACAGTTTCCCATGTCAGTTGCATTTAGATCTACATTATTCTTTTAAAGGCTGCCTATGTAGTATGGCTGAACTATAATTTAACAGGTTCCTTAATGATAGATACTTGGATTGTTTCCATTTTTTTGCTAACACAAGCAGTACTGGAATGGATATTTCTGCACATACATCTTGGATTCCTTTTAGAGGAATTCTGTAGGATAAATTCCCCGAGAAACTGTTCCTTTTAAAGCACCGTGCTGCATAGATTATCATTTTCATCTTATTCCAAATGCCCTAAGATAAAAGCCTGACCCTGATCTAAATTACCCAAAGTGCTTAGGCTATAGCACACTTTTAAAAAATATTTATTTAAAATATTAATTTCCTGGAATAGGAAATGGCAACCCACTCCAGTGTTCTTGCCTGGAAAATTCTATGGACAGAGGAGCCTGGCGGGCGACAATCCATGTGGTCACAGAATCAGACACAGATGAGCATGCAAACACATACCCACCATTTATTTATTTGGCTGCACTGGGTCTTTAGTTGCATCATGCGAACTCTTAGTTGTGGCATGTGGGATCTAGTTCCTTGACCAGGGATCGAACTGGCCCCCCTGCATTGGGAGCAGAGTCTTAACCCCTGGACTATCAGGAAGTCCCAATTAATGTGTTATTTTCATGATAATTATTACAGTTATTTCATGATATCATTAGTCTGGTGGGTAGAAGTTCATTTCTTCAGTCAACAATTAGTAATGAGCTTCTACCAGTGATGAGCCAGAGGAGCCAATAGCAAACTAATGTAGACCCTGCCCCCAAGAAACCGACAGTCTAGTTGTCCATGGATGTATCACCCAAGGAGTACAACAATATAGGATAAATGCTACAAAAGTGGTAACTGCAGGGGAGATAAGGGAGAATATAAGAGAGACAACAACCAACCTGAAGAAGGGCAGGCAAGAGAGAGGGGAGGAAAAAGCAGCAACAGGTTCAGTTATCCAAAAAGGGAAGTAATGAGCACTCCAGCCACTAGAAGTAACTAAGCAGAGCCCAAGACACCACCTCCAAGAACTACTGGTAGAAAGAGTAAACCCAACCAGTGGTTTCTCAAATGTCTGTGCTAAGACTGGTGCTTGTGGATGGAGACAGCAGAAAATTAAGGATAAAAAGGTAAATTTCATATGCTAAATTTATTCAGTTTAAGGAACAGGCTTTCATTCTGACAGTATAGTCTTCCTACCTTTTTTGGTATTAAAATATCCTTCCTTTCATGAAGTAGTGGTTGTAGTAAATGATAGTTGTTTTTCTTTAATGTTGTTTGGCCAAACTAAAAGCTAGCAACCATATCTGGATCTCCTTCCCCGATTTTTAAACTTCTGGGACCTCTGAGCCAGGTGACTTCTAAGGCTCTTTCCATCCTTGTGTTTATAAGATCTCTGCTCACCACTGATCATGACCTGAAGCTAAGTTAAGTTTGCAGTCTGTGAGCCAAAGCCCTTTCAACAGACCCAAGGTTAAAAATAATAATAATAATAAGTATGTCAGTAAGTAAAAGGGGGAAAAAAAAACAATTTGGTAACCTCTTAAACAATTATTTTTTGGTTCCCAAACCACATCAGAGTACCTCAAGTTTCCAGGTAGACTTGCTCTCTTGCTCCCAGGAAATGCAGCACTGAAGAAGAGAAACCACAGAAATAACAGATAGAAGTGATATGGGGAAAATCAATTTGGTGCAGTTTTCACAAACCTTTAAAACAGAGCGATTTAAGTGATGATGGGGTTTTGTGACCAGCAGTGGCAGAGCCTCTAATGGGACTGCTGGTGTTTTTTGGCATTTCTTTGAGCAGGTGGGGAGGGGATTTTTTTTCCCCTCTCCCTTTCCACTTAGAAGCAAATGGAAGCAATGAAAAGCAAAAGTCTCCTGTAAGGTCCCATTAAGAGAAACAAATGAAATGCGGCTCCCCTATAACCAGAAATCATAAAATCCTCAGACAAGCACCGGGCATGACTTCCCTGCAGGAACTGAGTATTCACCCGCACACCTGGCTCTGCTGTTACCATGGCAACTCTCACCTTTACATTCCTTGACTTGGGGGTTGAGACTGGTTCAGGGCACATTGGAGCTTTCATGTTTCTCCTTGACTTCTGGAAAAAGGAAGGGGGAGGAGAGGGAAAGGATTCTAAATCAGCTGACCTCCTGCCTTGGCTATTTGCTTTTCGGCTTGTGTAACTAACTAGGCCTCACTGCTGAGGGGGGCCTGCAGTGGGGTGAGAGCGTGGGAATGGCTCTGCCAGAGCCCAAAAGACCTAGGTTCAAATCTCAGCTCCTCAACTGAGTCCATTTATTCATTCCAATAAACCCTCCTCTGGGCCAGGCACTGGCAGTTCGGAGAGATGACTAAATAACCAGAATTGGCCCTCAGAGAGCTGGCAGTCCAGAGGGAAAGTTGGGTCAGCAGACGACCACAAGCCAGCGTGACAAGTGACCTCACCAAGGCAGGTGTCGATTCTATCACTGCCCAGAGAGGTGACCTTGCAGGGAGGGGAGAAACAAGCTCACACTGCATTGACAAGGACTCTTGGAAACACTCTAGCAAGAGTTCCTTCTTCTTGGGCCCAAAGAATTCAGCACGAGGGCCCAAAATTAAGGGTGACAAAGGTTGAGATTTGCACTGTGGGTCTCAGACATGTCAACTCACTTATCTGAGCCTCAGCTTCACCATCTATAAACCAAAGCTAATAATAACTGCCCTACTCCTGCTGACAAAAATTACATTAATTACTATAGAATGATGAATCAAAGAACAGACAGAACCGGATCCAAAGCCTGTTGCTCCAGTGCCCAACTGTGATGTAATTCTGGACTTTAAACCCTTTGAGTCTCACTTTCCTCATGTGTAAAAGAATCATCCTATGAATCTAGACTTTGAAATACAGAGTAAAGTAAGTCAAAAAGAGAAAAATATTGTATATTAACACATATATATGGAATCTAGAAAAATGGTGCCAATGAACTTAGTTGCAGGGCAGGAATGGAGACGCAGACACAGAGAACGGACCTTGGAACACAGTGGGGGAAGGAGAACACGGGACAAATTGAGAGGGTAGCATCTCTCACCCTGCTGCAGGCCCCTCAGCAGTGAGGCCTAGTTACACAAGCCGAAAAGCAAATAGCCAAGGCAGGAGGTCAGCTGATTTAGAATCCTTTCCCTCTCCTCCCCCTTCCTTTTTCCAGAAGTCAAGGAGAAACATGAAAACTCCAATGTGCCCTGAACCAGTCTCAACCCCCAAGTCAAGGAATGTAAAGGTGAGAGTTGCCATGGTAACATAGATATACACTGCTGCTGCTGCTGCTGCTGCTGCTGAGTCGCTTCAGTCGTGTCCCACTCTGTGCGACCCCATAGACGGCAGCCCACCAGGCTCCCCCATCCCTGGGATTCTTCAGGCAAGAGTACTGGAGTGGGGTGCCATTGCCTTCTCTGACACTACCATGTGTAAAACAGCTAATTAGTGGGAAGTTGCTGTATAACACAGGGAGCTCAGCTCGGTGCTTTGTGATGACCTAGAGGGATGGGATGGGGGTGGGTTTCAGGGAGGCTCAAGAGAGAGGGGACGTATGTATACTTCTAGCTGATTCACATTGTTGTACAGCAGAAACCAACACAACATTGTAAAGCAATTATCCTCTGAATAAAAAAAAAAAAGAATCATTATAATCATACAACACATGGTAATGTGAGAATTACATGGGATGAGACAGGTGAACCATATGGCACCCCCAGACAAAACGTGCTAGTTACTTATTACAGAATCCCCTGCTCTAGTGCCCGAAGTGTCCCTAAGTCAGATATTACTGTTGTTGTTATTATGTGGCACTCAGTAGAAACTCCGTAAACATTACTTTCCCAGCCTCTTGGAACCCTCTCCTCTGACCACTCCACCTTTGCATCGCCTCTATCTTTCACACGTGTTGGCTGTTTCTCTCCCAAGCTAAGGAGAGTGCAGTTTAAGCTGCAGCCCTCCCCAGCAACCCTTTCTTCACCTTGGCCTGAGCCCCTCTCCTGGGCTGAATGAAGGTGGGAAGGGCCTGGGCCGGGCCCCAAGGGCTCCCCTGGAGACCGAGGTGGGGGAAAAGGCAGGGAGTGCGTCAGTCCTGATGCAATCGCAGGCTCACGGCTTGGCCCACTTCCTCCTCTTTGGGTGTTTACCGGAGCCTGGATTCCACAGGAACCCTCGGAACAGAGCACTGACGGGGGGCAGGCGGCACACAAAACTGGCCTGCTTGGGGGACAGTTAAGGCAGAAAGCGATACCGCGTGTGGGCCTCAGGTGCCCTGGGCTCAGGGACACAAGAAAGAGATACCAGGAGTCCAGAGGAGGGGCAAGGCTGGTGGAGGGGGACTAACCGCAGGCTGCTGCCTGGCCACTTCCAGAACAGCTATGGGAGGCCCAGTGAATAGGCCCTTTATCCCTGAGCTTAGACGCTCGGGGGAGGGAGCTCTGGAAGGGTGTCTCAGGTGACAAGGAGCCTCAGAACAAGCTAAGAGGATCCTGTCCCTTCCTTCCCAGTAGAAACCCGAGCCGGAGAGAAGCTTGTTCTCCAGGCTTTTGCTGAGAGCTTCATTGCGGAGGCCCCTGGCCAAGCCCACTGCCTCGTGGGTCACCTAGTCACAACCTCAGAAGTGCGGAGTCGCACGGGGTAGAGAACACAGGCTTTTGGCATTGATGTCGCAGAACTTCCAGTTACTGGCTGGGTGCCCCAGGCAAGTGACTTCACCTCCCTAACTCTCAACTTCCTAGTGTCAAACAGAATCATCAGAGTAATAGGCTTCAGAGATCAAGCCCCTAGGCCCTTAGAACAGTGTCTGGTGAGGGCTAAAGCACTCGCTACCTGTTGCATATTGTTATTTTTATTAAGACACAGCAGGAGGCAGAGAGGCAATGGAGCCCCAAATCAGCTGTTTGCTTCCAGGTCCAGGCACTGAAATTCTTTCCTGCTTAGAGAGCCTTCCCTTTTTTATTCTTTTCCTCTCCCCCCGCCACCCCCCACCAACCCGTGCCCCTGAAGCTGAGGCCTAATTGTCCTCCTTTCAGCATCTAATGACTGGTTCCCAGTTATCAGGAAAGCATCCGACCGCCCCTCCCCCAGAACTGTGAAACCGAGTAAGCAAAGCTTGCTTAAACTCCTGAGTCATTCAGCAAAACCGGCCTGAGATAATCGGTGGATCAAGGAAACTAGATGCAGAATGGGGGAAACCCAGCAAAACCCAACCTCAAAACCGGGGCCTCCTCTCAGGGCAACTTCCCTCCGCTGGCCCCTAGGAAGGGCTTTCATTCAGGCTCCATAAACAAGACAGCACGTGGCATCTGAGACCTTTCCATACCCTTCTGCGCTCAGAGTAAGACATAAGCTACCCCTGGGTCTCTAGCCTGCCGCCAGGCCTTCCCATGGAATCTTGTTTGACACAAACTCGTCGCCGTGGGACAAACTCTCTCCTTGCTGCCACGCCCCAGTCCCAGGGAGAGTTGACACCCTGCCTCCCATCCTCCCTGCCGGATCATTTCTCAGCCCCTGCACCTTGCCTTCCGCCCAACCACTCCACTGCCATCACAGTCATCAGCGGCTTCTTAGTTGCCAAATCCCAAACACTGTCTCCAGGCCCTTCCTTCTTGCCCCCTGCAAACATTCTGACCACTTGGCACTCTGACGGCCCCCTTCTTAAAACTCTCCCTCCTGGGGCTTCTGTCAGACTACAGCCCCCTGGTTCTCCTCCTCCCCCTGAGACCAGCACTCTGGGTACTGGCTGCTCTCCCTGTTCAGCTTCGCTCCTCATGGCTCTGCTGTTAGCTGTCTTCCCTTCCTATCTTCAAGCCCCTTCCCAGGTTTAATCTGTTCGCAGGTCTTTAACTTCCTCCTCTTCACTGGTCACTTCCTGGTGGCTCAGACAGTAAAGAATCTGCCTGCAATGTGGAAGACCAGGGTTCGTTCCCATGGTCAGGAAGATACCCTGGAGAAGGAAATGGCAACCCACTCCAGTATTCTTGCCTGGAAAAGTCCCTGGACGGAGGAGCCCGGCAGGCTACAGTCCATGGGGTCCCAAAGACTCGGACACGACTGAGCGACTAACACTTTCCCAGATCATATCTCCAGCCTAGATCTTCTACCAAATGCCACCAAGGAGCTCTATTTGCATGACCCCAGGCACAGCAGGCTCAACACACCCTAAAGCCAACTCTTCACTTCCTCCCGAACCTGCTCCTTCTCCTGGGTTCCCCATCTTGACGAATGACACCACCTTTTGCCCTGTTAACCCAAGCCAGAGGCTCAAACGTTGTCCTTGCCCTCTTCCTGCCCTGCCCACAAATCACCATCCCCTTAGCATCTCATCGATCGCCTCCCTTCTCCTCCATTCCCATTGTCTCTGCTCCACTTCAGGTCTTCATCATGACCTGCAGCCTAGATTATTCCATGTCTCACAAGTAGGCTCTCAGTCTTAATTTCTTCCCCCTTTGTACTGGATTTGTTTGGGAGTGTCTGTCCAGCTGCAGTTCTTTTCTTGAGGACCACTGTTGCCCGCAGACCTCACGGAGAGGTGCCCTTAGACTTGATCTCATCAAAGCCTGCCCTGCAATCCTCACAGTGCTTGATCCAGAGGTGTATATTTGACCCAAGCTGAGCTGTATTCTGTCTTCTGAAACTCTGAAACTGGGGCATAGTGACCATAGTCCAAACACCACCCCAGGGTCACATCAGGAACGACAATGAGTGGAACAGCCCAAGGAGAGACAACAGGGAATGGGCGACGGTGGTGCATGGAAACTGTGGGCCTTGTCTATGACAGCAGCTGTTACTCTGCTCTAGCAGATGGTTGCCATGGGAATGTAGGTCCAGACTTGTCAGATATTGTGATTTTCCATACTTTCATGTGAAATTTCCCAATTTTCAAATATTGGGCACTAATTCATTTTTTAATGCCACCGACTAAGAATATCTTGTGCATCATATTTGACCTACAGGGCTGCCAGTTTGTAATCAGCACCAGGGAGTCAGACACCAGCCCCAAAGCTGGGGACAGCCACTTTCTGCCACGTATGGAGACTCAGAGAAGCCCTCAGTGTAGCTGGAAGAACAAAGCCTGCTCCTGCTGGCTCCTTGCCCTCTGCCCCCACACCCACCCCAGGAACACTACAGACCCACATTTCCTGGTCTTAAACCTCCTGCCCTTCTTTCTAGGCCCAGAACTATGTGATAGTTAAAGTGATGGGCTCTGAAGTCAGAGAGACCTGGGTTCAAATGCTGACTCTGTGACCTCCGGCTGCGTGCTCTTGGGAAATTGACTTCACCTCTCTGAGCCCAATTCCTTCCTTTGTAAGACGGGGTACTTTCTTCATAGGGTTGTTATTGGGGTTAAAGGAGATAGAGCTCAGAAAGCTCTTAGCACAGTGCCTGGCATCCAGTATACACTGAATGAGTGTTACCCATTATTGTTATTATTATTATTGTCATTGTAGTAGTATTCCTCCTGACACAGCCGTCTCAGAGCCCTTTCTTGTTTGTGTAATTCTCCGGGCACTTACCATTTGTTCTTATTACATTTTTTTAAAATTTATTTAATTGGAGGCTAATTACTTTACAATATTGTAGTGGTTTTTGCCATACATTGACATGAATCAGCCATGGGTGTATGTGTTCCCCATCCTGAGCCCCCCTTATTACTTATCACTATTTCATCAGCCTTGGTATATTGTAAACTCCTCTTAGAAGGAAAGGCCGTGTTTTCTCTCTCTTTATATAGAAGGGAGGGGAAAGAAAGTAGTTGAAACTATTTTGTACATAGTGGGTGCTCAAGATACATTTATTTGTTGGTACACTGCTGGAATTTAAGCTCCATGACAGCAAGGACCTTGTCCATCTCACTAAATATTGGATCCCCTGAGCCTAGTTTTTTACACATATGTTGAGCATATATGGAACCCTCAATAAACATACATTGAATAAAAGAATGAAAGGCATCTCTTCCCCCTCTACCAGGATTCTTTAACATACTTAGGAGGTTATTGGTGCAAATCCAATCTGCTGTTTTAACATAGTAGGTTCTGGAATCTCTGTTAAGAGGTCCCCATTTTTCCTTTGGGAAACTGTCCTTCCCCCACTCAAGGTGGCTTCCCCATCTGAACTCTAGGAATGGTCATGTGGCCCAGGACTAGCCAATCAGAGAAAACTATCCCCTGGCCACAGTGATTGGTTCAGTGATTGGCTTGTAAGTCAATCAAAGCCAATCAGAGCTGAAAGGATTGGGAAGAAAAAATTTGCTTTCCTCAGAGGAAGCTAAGTCAGGAGAATAGAAGCCTAGAGCTGCTACTGGCCGCATTACCACAAGGAGGAGAAAGCTTGTCTAGAAAGGAAGCAAACACAGAAAAAGGCCTGAGAAACAGAAAGAGATAGGTTCCTAATGGTATCTTTTGAGCAAGAGTATCTATTTGTGCCTAAATCCAAGCCCTTGACTGTTCTCTTAGAGACAATAAATTCTTTTTTTAAGTCACTTTGAGTTGAGTGCTGGTCACACATCCAAAGGAGAGCAGGTTAATGTTTGGATTCTATAGACAGGGAGTCATAGTGACATAAACAGATAACTTTATAGGAATCTGCCCAGCCACAGTGATCTTTCGGTAAGAACTGGCGCCTACCCACAAACTAGACTAACGGCCATTTTAGCACTGAGCCCTGCCCTCCAACTAGACAACTGGTTGGGCCAGAAGTAGATGTGTTTTGCAGCATAACCAGATGAGATTCTCTCTCCTGGGGATTTGGGTTTAAGACTGAAGAGATCCTAGTTCTGTCTGAACTACATGCTTAAACTGAGGGGATATGAAGTTGGGAGCTGGGAGAAAGTCACATTCATGGGGGACCAGAGAAACTGATCTACTCAAGAAGAATGAGGTTGACTCACATGGGAAGAGAGGCCGTGACCTCTCCGAGAAATAGAGAGAGAATAGAAGAGAGAGACAGAAGAGTTGCTTCCTCTTCTCTCATGAGGTTAATTACTTCTCCTTTCAGGCTCCAAGAGATTTCTCTGTGTTCATATAATTCTCTCTTCCACCATTACCCTCCCTGCTTTTTCTAAAACTTAAAATAGCTTTAGTGTTTTTTGTGTGTGCAGGGGTTGTTTTTCCTTATACCTAAAATGTTTTTTAGACAACCATCTTAGGAACAAGTCTGCAGTCAAGGTGTCCTGTTTACAAGGCTGATAAAGTCCCTTTGCTAGGCTTCCTAATCAAGACACCTACACATTCAGTTATTAGCTGTGTAACCTTGGCCAGAACACATGGATTCACTGAACTGGCTTCCTCCTCTATAAAACAGGAATAATAATGCCCACCCTACCAGGTAGTTAACAGTGAATGAGATAAGGTGGAAAGATTTTATTTAGCACAGTGCTGGGCACCAAGAAGCCATGTAATCATTTTGTGCCGAATGCAAAAAAAAGGTGTTGGGTCCAAGCCTAGAACCAGGCCACTAAAAGGTGCCAGTTGGAGAAGACTCTTGAGAGTTCCTTGGACTGTGAGGAGATCAAACCAGTCTATCCTAAAGGAAATCAATGCTGAAGATTGTTGGAAGGACTGATGCTAAAGCTCCAATACTTTGGCCACCTGATGCGAAGAGCCAACTCATTGGAAAAGACCCTGATGCTAGGAAAGACTGAAGGCAAAAGGAGAAGGGGGCAGCAGAGGATGAGATGGTTAGATAGCAGCGCCAACTCAGTGCACATGAGATAGTGAAAGACAGGTGGCATGCTGCAGTCCATGAGGTCACAAGGGGTCAGACACAACTTAGCAACTGAAGAACAACAACAAGGACTACACAAGGAAGTTTAAGGGAACAAGCCTTCTTCCCATCAGCACCCTTTTCATCATGTGCACCCAATTTTCAAAAGCATTGAGGAAGCAAAGAGTATCTTTATTTTTAAAAATGCCAGTTCTGGGGACTTCCTTGGTGGTCCAGTGGTTAAGAATCTGCCTTGCAATGCAGGGGACTTGAGTTTAATCCCTGATCAGGGAACTAAGATCCCACATGCTAAGGAGCAACTAAACCCACATGTCACAAGTACCGAGCACGCCACAACTAGAGAGTCCAAATGCTGCAACGGAAGATCCTGCGTGCTGCAGCTAAAGCCTGACAGAGTAAAATTAATTATTTTTTTTAGAAAGGGTATATAAATGCCTATTCTGGAACTCATTCCAATGATATAATTCAGACCAAAAAAATACATTTGCATAAGAATGCTCATTGCAGTAGTGTTTATATTGGAAAAAAATTGGAAATGACTGACATGTCCAAGACTGTTTTGTTTAATAGATGATAGTACATATATACAACAGAATATTATAAAGACTAGAAGAACAAAAGACACAGTCTTCTTAAATTAAAATAAACATGGAGTAGTTTGCCAAATATTATAATGTAAAATGCAAAATGTGAATGTTTAAGGTATAAGCACAATGTTTTAGAGAAGTTTCTCCTGCTCATGCCAGCATCACACACACTGTCTCACACACCACTCGCCCAGCAATGCATTCATCTTCTCTGCCTTTGGGGTAACTTGGGTGGGAAAACTGAAGAAGCATTTATGTAAGTTCAAGTCCTGAGGCCTCTAACATTTGAGGTGTCGACAAAGATGGATGTTCACATCATTTTCTGAGCTTAAAAAAAAAGCAGGTTACAAAAATATTGCCAACAATGTGAACAATGGTTATCCCAGGCCATGGGATTTCAGGTGTTTTTTTCCCCTTTGTACTGTCATGTATTGTTTGAAATGTACATAATGTGTATACATTATGTTTATTTGAAAAAATGAAGCTATTTTCATAAAGGAAGGGAGTTACCTTGATTTTATTTTCTCCTCTATTGTCCTCAATACGTATTCTACCAGATTACCTCTAATATGCCTTCCTTCTTCATGCACAGGGAGACGTACCTGGCTGCCCGGTTCTGTGGAGCTGCTCCAGACAGAAGCTCCTTGCTCAGGGAGGGGAACCTTCCGTGAGCCTGGTAGAAACGCTAGGCAGCTCACTACTGCCCTCTCCTGGTCAGAATAGGGCAGTTCTGATCTAGCTAAACAACACACCAGTCACATCGTGATTGGCCAAGGTCATCCCAGAATCGCGAATTTGGCTACCCTGCATTCATCAGTGTGCCGCACACCACCACTTGCTCTAGCAGTTGGAATAGAAAATCTCCTGGGAACCTCTGGCTTGGCGTGGACAGCACTGTCCTGATGGGTTTGCAGTCATTACACTCAGCCTCCCTTAGCCCAGGCCATGGCCTGTTTGAGCGTGGGGTACTGAGTAAGTGA
Organism: Oryx dammah; assembly: GCF_014754425.2. NCBI lineage: Eukaryota > Metazoa > Chordata > Mammalia > Artiodactyla > Bovidae > Oryx > Oryx dammah. Next base: position 14,262,236 of record NW_024070211.1, read on the forward strand.
TGAAAAACTTTCCTGCCCACTAAAGATCACTGATGGTCTGGAGTTCAGGTTCCAGAAAGTAGAAGGCAGGGTTGAAAGAAGATAAATGCAATCATCCCAATTATGAAAGCTCTTGGGACTTCCCTGGGGGTCCAGGGATTAAGACTCCGAGCTTCACTGCAGGGGGTGAAGGTTCCATGCTGGCTGGGGAACTAAGATCTCACATGCCATGTGGTGTGGCCAAAATAAATAAATAAATAAAGCTCTTGTTCTTGTATGCTTCTAATTACTTTTCAAGTATTTGTCAAAGCAGCTTGATATGTACAAATAAATCTCCACAAGGATATTTGTTGCAGAATTGTTGGCAAAGCACAAAACTGCAAACAATCGAAATAGCCCTCAGTATGGGGGCATTTGGACAAAATAGAATAGTATGCAGCTGTTAAAAAGAATGAGGTAGATCTATATGTGCCACTCTGAAATGATCTCCAAGATTCATTGTTAAGTTTAAAAAAACCAGGCACGATATGTAACTGTCAATAAGTGTAAATGTGTTGTGTCTTAAACAAGGATCTGTATAACAGTACACATTTCTATTTAGATATGTATAGAATACATTGGAAGGAAACACTAGAAATTAATAATAATAATGACTATCTCTGGCGATGGCAAAAAGAAAAGAGAACTAATCTCAGTTCAGTTCAGTTCAGTTCAGTCACTCAGTCGTGTCTGACTCTTTGTGACCCCATGGACTGCAGCACACCAGGCCACCCTATCCATCACCAACTCCTGGAGCTTACTCAAATCCACATCCATTGAGTCAGTGATGCCATCCAACAATCTCATCCTCTGTCATCCGCTTTTCCTCCCACTTTCAATCTTTCCCAGCATTGGAGTCTTTTCAAATGAGTCTGCTCTTCACATCAGGTGGCCAAAGTATTGAATTTTCAGCTTTAGCATCAGTCCTTCCAATGAATATTCAGGACTGATCTCCTTTAGGATGGACTGGTTGGATCTCCTTGCAGTCCAAGAGACTCTCAAGAGTCTTCTCCAACAAAAGCATCAATTCTTCGGCGCTCAGCTTTTTTATAGTTCAAGTCTCACATCCATACATGACTACTGGAAAAGCCATAGCCTTGACTAGACGAACTTTTGTTGGCAAAGTAATGTCTCTGCTTTTGAATATGCTGTCTAGGTTGGTCATAACTTTTCTCCCAAGGAGTAAGTGTCTTTTAATTTCATGGCTGCAGTCACCATCTGCAGTGATTTTGGAGCCCAAAAGAATAAAGTCTGCCACTGTTTCCACTGTTTCCCCATCTATTTGCCATGAAGTGATGGGACCAGATGCCATGATCTTAGCTTTCTGAATGTTTAGTTTTAAACCAACATTTTCACTCTCCTCTTTCACCTTCATCAAGAGGCTCTTTAGTTCTTCTTTGCTTTCTGCCATAAGGATGGTGCCATCTGTGTATATGAGGTTATTGATATTTCTCCCAGCAACCTTGATTCCAGCTTTTTTTCATCCAGGCCGGCATTTTGCATGATATACTCTGCATATAAGAAATCCACACACACACACACACACACACAATTATTAGAACTAGTAAATGAGTTTGGCTAGGTTACAGGATATACACAAAAATCAGTTGAATTTCTATACACTATATCTTAGTCCATTCGGCTGCTATCATAAAATACTATAGATTGGGTGCCTTAAAAACAACAGAATTTATTTTTCACAGTTCGTGAAGCTGGAAGTCTGAGACCAGGTGTCAGCACGGTCAGGTTCTGGTAAGGATCGTCTTCTGGGTTGCAGACAGCTGTCTTCTCTGGGGTCCCTTTTATAAGGGCTCTAATTCCATTCATTGGGTTCACGCTCATGATCATATCATCTCCAAAGGCCATCATCACATTGGGGATTAGAACTTCAGTGAATGAACTTTGCAGGGACACAAATATTTAGCCCATAATAACTAGCAATGAACTATCTGAAAATGAAACTGAGAAAATAAATTTATTTACAATGGCATTAAGAAGAATAATATACTTAGGAATAAATTTAACAAAAGGAGTACAAGATTCATACACTGAAAACTACAAAAGATTGTTGGAAAAAGAATAGATTAAAAGAAGGCCCAAAAGATACCTAAGACTTAAATGGAAAGAAATCTGTTCATGGATTGGAATGAACAGATGGGATTCTGGGGAGTAAGATGATAACGGTCCCCAAACTAATCTACAGTTTCAATGCAAGGCCTATCAAAATCTCAGCTGGCTTTTTTTGCAAAAATTGACAAGCTGATGCTAAAATTTATATGGAAATGCAAATGACACAGAATAGTCAAAACAATCTTAGGGGGGAAATTTCAAGCTTCTTAACATAGCTGAAATAATCAATGAGTGATACTGGCACAAGAATAAAAAATAAGATGAGACTTCCCTGGTGGTCCAGTGGCTAAGACTCTGCACTCTCAGTGCAGGAGGTCCAGGTTTGATCCCTGATCAGGGAACTAGATCCCACATACCACAGTTAAAGACACCACAACAAAGATTAAAGATCTCTAGCACTGCAACTAAGACCCAGTGCAGCCAAATAAATATTTTTTTAAAAATAAGATTCAGTTCAGTTCAGTTGCTCAGTCGTGTCTGACTCTTTGCGACCCCATGGACTGCAGCATGCCAGGCTCCCCTGTCCATCACCAATTCCCCGAGGTTGCTCAAACTCATGTCCATTGAGTCAGTGATGCCATCCAACCGTCTTATCCTCTGTCGTCTCCTTCTGCTCCTGCCTTCAGTCTTTCCCAGCATCAGGGAATGAAATAGAAATGAGAGTCTCGAAATAAACCTCTACATTTATGCTCAATTAATTTTAGACAAGACTGCAAAGGAAACAATTGGATATCCATAGGCAAAAGGACAAAGCTGGATCCCTACTCATACCATATATACAATTCAAAATATATTATAGACCTAAATGTTAAAGCTAAAACCACAAAACTCTTAGAAGAAGATATAGCAGCAAATCTTTGTGACATTGTATTAGGCAATAGTTTCCTAGATATGGCACCAAAAGGACAAGCAGCAAAATAAAGAAACAGATAAATGGGGCTTTGTAAATATTGAAAATCTTTTGCTTCAAAGGATAATGGAGCAATGAAAATCTTCTGGAATTAGAGTGTGGTGATGATAGCACAATTGTGTGAAGATACTAAAAATCACTGAGCTTTATACTTAAAAGTGAACTGTGTTGTATGTGAATTATGAGATTGGTGCAAACATAATTGTGGTTTTGGACTATGAATTTTAAATCATTATAACTAGGCTCAAACACATCTTTATTAATCAAAGTAGGAATGATTGCAATGAGCACATTTTTGCCAACAATAAATAAGTTTGTTTATTCCGGTAGTGTAAAAATCTGTGCTTCGGGATTTGACAAACTCTTGTAAAGCATTTTCTGCCTCCTGCTGGTTGTGGAAGCATTTTTCCTGCAAAAAGTTGCTTGAAGAAGTGGTAGTCTGTTGGTGAGAGGTCAGGTGAATATGGCAGATGGGGCAAATTTTCGTAGCCCGATTCTTTCAACTTTTGAAGCATTGGTTATGCAATGTACAGTCGGGTGGAGTCGTGGAGAAGAATTGGGCCCATTCTGTTGACCAGTGCCAGCTGCAGGCATTGCAATTTTCAGCACATCCCATCAATATGTTGAGCATACTTCTCAGATGTAATGGTTTCACTGGGATTCAGAAGGCGGTAGTGGACCAGACCAGCAGCAGACCACCAAACAGTGACCATGAGCGGTTTTGGTGCAAGTTTGGCTTTGGAAAGTGCTTTGGAGCTTCTCTGTCCAGCCACTGAGCTGGTTGTCGCTGGTTATCTCGTAAAATCCACTTTTCCTCAAACATCACAAGCCAATTGAAAAATGATTCGTTGTTGTTGCAAAGGATAAGAGAAGATGACACTTCAAAACGATGATTTATTTGATTTCCAGTCAGCTCATGAGGCCCCTATTTATCGAGTTTTTTCACTTTTCCAATTTGCTTCAAATGCCGAGTGACCAGAGAATGGTCAACGTTGAGTTCCTTAGCAACTTCTCCTGTAGTTGTAAGAGGATCAGCTTCTATGATTGCTCTCAATCGGTCCTTGTCAAATTCTGATGGCCTGCCACTACACTCCTCATTCCCAAGACTCTTGTCTCCTTTGCAAAACTTCTTGAACTACCACTGCCCTGTACGTTCATTAGCAGTTCCTGGGCCAAAAGTGTTGTTGATGTTGTGAGTTGTCTTTGCTGCTTTATGACCCATTTTGAACTCAAATAAGAAAATCGCTCAAATTTACTTTGTGTCTAACATCATTTCCACAGTCTAAAATAAATATAAAATATACATAGTAAGTGAAGTCGCTCAGTTGTGTCCAACTCTTTGCGACCCCATGGACTGTAGTCTACCAGGCTCCTCCATCCATGGAATTTTCCAGGCAAGAGTATTGGAGTGGGTTGCCATTTCCTTCTCCAGGGGATCTTCCTGACCCAAGGATCGAACCTGGGTTTTCCACACTGCAGGCAGACGCTTTTATCATCTGAGCTCCCAGGGATGCCCACATAAGTCATTAGCAAAAAAACATGAAGTGACAGACTTCCCTGGTGGTCCAGTGGTTAAGACTCCGTGCTTTTGATGCAGGGGGCACAGGTTTGATCCCTGGCCAGGACGCAGGTTCAATCCTAGGTCAGATCCCACATGCCACGGTGCAACTAAGCATGTGTTCTTAAACAATGACCCAACTCAGCTAATAATAATATATAAATAAATAAATATTTTTAAAAAACATAAAGTGAGAAATGAGCGTTAAAATGATAACATAACCATATTTAAGAACATATTCTGATATCAAATGGCAAAGTTCAACAGTGCAAAACTGCAATTATTTTGTACCCATCTAATATATGGCAATAAAGCTATTATTTTTTTAAAAAGGACTTTGTGTGTGTGTGTGTGTAAATGGGAAACACCCATAATTTCCTCCTGATGTTTTCCTTCCATGGACAAGGCATTCATTGATACAATAATCCTGTCTTCTCTCTGCCTCTAACTCACTCTTCCCCTAAAGCAGAGAAATGACTCAATAGATCTGAGTTCAGGATAAAGAACTGTTACGTGTAGTTCTGCACACTCCTTTCCTCCTGGATTTCCAGGAGGCGTTCCATGAGCTTCTCTATATCTATGTCTCTACAGCATCAGGCACTACCAGTGAATGGGTGATTAATTTGGACTAATTCTGGGGTTAGGTTAGGAAGCAAACCTATCTACAGACATAAGCCACTATATCCAACATCAGTTTTATGAATAATAAAACTATCTTAGTCTCTGTATATCTTATATCTTTATCTTATTTATCAAATGGTTCAGAACTCTTTCAGGCAAGGAGGGTGCTATTTATTAATCCCCAAGAACCCCAGCAGCACTGGGGCCCTGATGTGAATATCATCAAATAACTACTTGTGAGGACTTTCCTGGCAGTTCAGTGATTGAGACTCCACGCTTTCAATGCAGGAGGTGTGGGCTCAATCCCTGGCCAGGGAACTAAGATCCCACATTCTGTGTAGCACAGCCAAAAAAAAAAAAAAACAAAACCCCAATTTGTATATCACAAAGACATTGAGTTTGGAGAGGTAGAGTAGAACAATGGGATGATTCAAAAGACCTCTTTTCTCCTTCATTCACACATTTATTCAACAAATATTTAGCAAGCCCCTCATATGTGCCAGGCATTGCTAAAGGAGATGGAGAGTCAGTTTGGAAGAATAGTAACCTAACCCCTGCTGTAAAGGAGCATACATTTTAGTGAGAAGACTGATAATAAACCAGAGTATATTAATATATTATCTTGAAGTGAAGTGAAGTGAAGTGAGCTCTCTCAGTCGTGTCTGACTCTTTGCGACCCCATGGACTGTAGCCCACCAGGCTCTTCCATCTATGGGATTCTCCAGGCAAGGATACTGGAGTGGGTTGCCATTTCCTTCTCCAGGGAACTTCCCGACCCAGGGATCGAACCCGGGTCTCCCGCATTGCATGCAGGAGCTTTACCCTCTGAGCCACCGGGGAAGCTTAGATGGTGTTAAGTCCTAAGGAGAAAAAAATAACATAGGAAAGATGAATAGGAAATATCAGGAGAGGGTGTGAAATTTTAGGTAGAATGTCCAGGAAAAGCCTCACAAGATGGCATTGGAACAAAGACCTGAAAGAGATCCAGAAGCTAGTCATATGTATATTTGGGGGAAGAGATTTTCCAGGCGGAGCAGACAGTGTATGCAAAGGCTCTGAAGTAGCGGGGAGGAGGAGCCTGGAACATGAGGTCTGAGAAGTCTCAGGAAGCCAGCTCAGATAACGCCTTGTGGCTCAGAGTATGGACTTTGGTTTTTACTCATGACTTTAACCGCTGAAGGTTTTCGAGCAGAGAGGTGACATTTGAATCTGTTGAGAACAGATTATAGAGGGCAAAGGCAAAAGCAAGAAAATCAGCTAAGAGGCTGTTACAGTAATGATGATGATGGCTTGGACCAGAAAAGGAACAGTGGAGAGAGTGAGAAAGGGTCAACTCTGGAGTTATTTTGAAGGTGAGGTGAAGTCGCTCAGTCGTGTCCGACTCTTTGCGACCCCATGGACTTCTCCGTCCAAGGGATTCTCCAGGCAAGAATACTGGAGTGGATTGCCATTTCCTTCTCCAGGGGATCTTCCCAACCCAGGGATCGAACCCGGGCCTCCCGCATTGGAGGCAGATGCTTTAACCTCTGAGCCACCGGGGAAGCTGAGCTGACCACGTGTGTTGATAGCCTGGAGCTAGGGTGTATGAGAGAGAGATTAAGGATATTTCAAGGTTGATGTTCTGAACAACTGAAAGATACAATTGCAATGAATGGATCAGACGTTAGGGGGAATGGACCAGGAACTCAATCCTGGGCATGTTAATTTTCAGATGCTCATCGGACATTCAAGAGGATATGTTAAATAGACAGATACGGGAGTCTGGAGTTCAAAAGAGATGTCCAAGCTACTCATTGGCTTACCGTTTAGCCACTTGCTAGCCTCGTGACCTTAGACAAGTCACCTATCTTAGAGCTACATACTCCTCTTCTGTAAAATAAGGATAAAAGCAGTAGCTCTAACACAAGGTTGTTGTGAGAATCAAATGTGATGATCCATGAAGTAACTGGTTCACAGGAGGCTCTGAATAAATTATCGCTATTATCAAGTTCAATTAAACATGCATTTAGTTGCTGGAAACACAAACAATGAAAGATACAGTCCCTGCCCTCAATCCCAATGGAGAAAACTTGGTCAAAGTTTTCAACAATCTTTCAGGTAACAATAATCATTTGGGAGAAATGTCGGGTCCTGGCACCTAACAGAAAAAAGAGAAGAAAGGAAGGGTCAAATATGATGGACAATAGGGAATTCCCTGGTTGTCCAGTGTCTAAGACTCCATGCTCGCAATGCAGGGGGCCTGGGTTTGATCCGTGGTCAGAGAACTAGATCCCAGCATGCCACAACTAAAAAGATCCTGCATGTCACAACCAAGATCAAAGATCCCTCAGGCTGCAGCTAAGACCGGTGCAGCCAAATAAATAAATAAATAAACAAATGTTTAAAAATTTCAAAAAAGCAAAGATAATGGACAACTAACCGCAGGATGAAACAGTCCAGAGAACTGGAGGGAAAACCCGAATTTATATGTGGTCCTTACATCAGCTTGCTGGGAAGCTTTGGACTCATCAACTCTCTATCTCTCTCACTTCCCCAAAGGGTAAACCCCAGTTCCCCTGAGATGTTTAAAAGTGACCAAAGGTGCTCAGGGGAAAAACACAGATGTGATAACATTAATCACATCACTTCCCTCAGGCCTATTTTCCCTTTCCTCTGATTGAGCCCTGTCTCCCCATGAGGACTTCTCCAATCTCCTATGAGCTGTGAACCTGGTTTTTCTAAGCTTCTAGGCAACAGGGTAAATAGCTCAGAGACTCTCAACGACATTGAAGACCCCAGCACACAGCAGAGGTGCCTGAACCAAAACAAAGAGGAAAGTCAGGAGCATAAGGGGAGAGAAGGTATCACTGAATTCATACTGGGAAGGGGTTGTGCTAGCTGTTCTTATGGCTCAGAAAGTTGTTGCAAGGATTAAATATGAACTCACATTAGAGCATTGGGCCCAGGGCCTGGCATATAGTAAGAGTGTAATAAATGTTGGCTATATCATTTTTATTGCATCTCTTTTAATCCTCACAACAACCTTGCAAGCTTAGTCCTCACAACTTTACAAGCTGGGCTCTAAACTAAGAGGCAGGGACTTCCCTGGCAATCCAGTGGTTAAGAATTTGCCTTCCAATGCAAGGGATGCAGGTTTGATTGCTGGTCAGGGAACTAACATCCCACTTACCATGGGGCAACTAAACCCTCACGCCACAACTACTGAGCCCACATGCCCTGCAATGAAGATCTCACACGCTGCAATGAAGACCCAGTGCAGCCAAAAATAAAAATCAAGTAAGAGGCTATGCTGTGCTTAGTCGCTCAGTCATGTCAGACTCTTTGCGACCCCATGGACTGCAGCCTGCCAGTCTCTTCTGTCCGTGGGGAATCTCCAGGCAAGAATACTGGAGAAGGTTGCCATGCCCTCTTCCAGGGGATCTTCCCAACTCAGGGATCAAACCCAGGTCTCCTGCATTGCAGGCAGATTCTTTACCAACTGAGCTACCAGGGTATAATAGTACATACCCTTGGATCAGACAAATCTGGGCTCACGTTCCATCTCTGCCACATCTAGGCTTTTAGAATCCTGGGGAAGCTGTTTTATCTTACTGTAAAGAGGAGGAAATAATGGTCATTACTAAACAAAGATTCATCTAAAACACTTAGTGTAGGGCTTGGCACACAGTAACTGCTCAAGAATCACTAGATATTCTTAGTACTCTTGGAGGAGAGGACATAAAAGTTCCAGAGGTTAGGTTACTTATCCAAATTCACACAGCCAAGTAAAATAGACTCCTGTGGTTTTATCGTGCTCACCATCCATACCTCCTCTTTTGGTTAGAGCACCTTCGCTCTTTGGAGAACCACCCTCCCCCACCCTTAGGCCTTGTGATCTGGGTGGAGTTGACACCTCTATTTCAAGCTTTCAGTGAGGGTGTGTGACTCAGATCTGGCCATTTGCTTATCCCATCTTCCTGGTCACAGCAATTGCATCAAGGGTGAACTTGTGGCACTTCTCTGGTGGTCCAGTGGCTAAGATTCCACACTCCCAATGCAGGGGGCCTGGGTTCAATTCCTGGTCAGGGAACTAGATCCCACATGCCATAACTAAGAGTTCAAATGCCACAGCTAAAAAAAAAAAATCCCACATGCCACATCAAAGAGAGTAGATCCTGTGTGCCAAAACCAGGACCCGGTACCACCAAATAAATTAAAAAAAAAAAATTTTTTTTAAAGAGTGATCTTGTGACCCATGCAGAGCCAACAAGAATGCTGGATCTTTGTTGAATCCTTTGGGAAAGATATGAACCTGGCTTTGGACGTGACATTGGGAGGCTATAAGTTTGGATTTGCTGGGGGTTGCCAGGTAGAGAGAACGCCTGAGCGCCATGCAAATCCGAAGGAAACAGAGCTGAAGGATAGAAAGACACTGAAACCTGCAAACTCTGAGCTCTTGCTTAAACACTTGAGCAGACACGTCTAAAGTCTGTACCTCAAGCTTCAGGTACTTGAAGCAATAATGAGACAAGAATTCACATTCTCTCTCTCTCTCCGCCTAAAGACAACCAAAAAATCCTTACTTGGCAAATGCATCAGTCAGGGTCCCAGCTGAAAGCAGATGGCACACTCAAATTAGAATCATTTGAAGAGGGTTTATCTTCTATGGTATAGACAGTGTAAAGTGAAAATGAAAGTGTTAGTCATTCGGTTGTGTCCGACTCTTTGCGACCCCATGGACTATAACCCGCCAATCTCCTCTGTCCATGGAATTTTCCAAGCAAGAATACTGGAGTGGGCAGCCATTCCCTTTTCCAGGGATCTTCCTGACCCAGGGATTGAACCTGGGTCTCCTGCATTGCACACAGATTCTTTACCATTTGAGCCAACAGGGAAGCTCAGTGTAAGAGAATCTCAATGGGAAGCATGGTGACCTGGGGCTAGTAATAACTGAGGAGTTGTCACTACATCTAGGCCTGAAGAACAGAGGAGAAAACAGTCACTTGGACACAGGGGAGGGCCTTTGGAGGGCAGTGGCTGTCCATCACAGAGTACTGCCAGCTTGTGGAGGGAGCCAGGGGTGTAAATACCTCTCTCTCCTCTTGCCTGTCATCCACAGGCTCCTCAATGAATAGGCCTAGCAAGAACCCAGAAGGCAAAAAGCCTGTAGGTGTAGCAAAACCAGGCAGACCCAGAGCAGGATGAGAGATGGATCCAGAGAGGCAGACAGAAGATAGCCCAAAAGCTTCATCTGGCTGTCTCTCGCATAAAGTCCCATGAAGAACTTCGGAAGCTCAGAGCTTTAGTACTCTCATAGAGAAGAGCCCCATGTTGGCACACAGGAGCTAGGAATTCTGAGCATCTGGGAAGAAGATGCTAAACTTGCAGAGAGAAAGAAGCTGCCCAGCCAGTGGACCACGTGGCCAGAGCCCTGGACCCTCAGGCCCTCACCCTGCCAGCTCCTCTGACCCCATGGAAATCTGTGTGCCAGCCGGTTTGGCCCCAGTCTCAGGCACCACAAGGCAGCAGCTCGGTGACTTCCCTTTCTCTCCATAGGAGATGTCTGTTTCCTTCTGCAGCCAAGCCAGAGAAGCTTCTGGGATTCCCCACGACTGGCCGGGGCCCAAGAGGGCCCTGAGGACAGGGCTGAGCTGCATCCAAGTATCTCGTTTTGGCCACACAGACACCTGTTCCCTCTTCTTCCTTTACAAAACAACTCACCCTGATCTTTTCAGCCAAAATAGTTTCCTCCCTACCTTTCAAATCCAGTTTAAGCCTTAGAGTCTCTTCAGAAAGGCTTCCTCATTAACTTGCCTGACTCTACATTTTCCTGCTATAACGATGATGATAACAGAAGGACTTCTACATGTACAATAACTAATAATGCTGCTGCTGCTGCTGCTAAGTCGCTTCAGTCGTGTCCGACTCTGTGCGACCCCATAGACGGCAGCCCACCAGGCTCCCCCGTCCCTGGGATTCTCCAGGCAAGAACACTGGAGTGGGTTGCCATTTCCTTCTCCAATGCATGAAAGTGAAAAGTGAAAGGGAAGTCGCTCAGTCGTGTCTGACTCTTTGCGACCCCATGGACTGCAGCCCACCAGGCTCCTCTGTCCACAGCATTTTCCAGACAAGAGTACTGGAGTGGGGTGCCATAATAGCAACTCTGATTTACCAAGTGCTTTCTATGAGCACACCACTTAACTCATTGCCTTGTGGAAACGATTTCACTTAATCCTCACAACCACCTTGTGAAATAGGTGCTATCAATAATAGAGAAGATGTTGTGAACTGGCACCCCTCAGATTGGCCCCTTAGAAGCAATTACTTTATCCATTTCTACAGAGGAGAAAACTGAGACTCAGAGAGGATTAAATTACTAGTTTAAGTTTGCACAAGTAAGCAACAGGCAGAGATGACACCTAAACCCAGGGATGATCGGTTGTGAAGCCCAAGCTCTTACAACCGAAATGTTTTACTGCAGTCCAGCTGTGTGCAATCTCAGGTAGTGGCTGGAGGAGTTCCTGAATTTTCTAACATGTATGTACATGTGCTGGAATCAGTCAGTGACCCTAACTTATGTACATAAAGTGTAAGCAACACTAGTCCCCAAGTTTTTGCAGCAAACACCACTAGCGCCCCTTTGTGGTTAAATCCGCTTGGTCAGCACTCCAGCTCTCAAACCCTAATGAGACGCCAAACACTGAAGATAATTTCATTAGTGATGTCAGAACACATTACAGATGGAATACAGAAAACAAAGGAACCCACTAGGGGTTACTGGTAAGACATTCACGCTATTAGCCTGCCCCATCTCCCACTGCCAACAAACCATCTTTAGCCACTTGGAAAATTGGCCTTGTTTTCACTTCCTTTGTGAAATGTCTCATAATTTTCCCAGAGTGTAAACAAAGTCTTTTCACAGTAATCAATTCATTAACTTCTCACAAAAACACTATAAAGTAAGTCATGTTATCATCTCCATTTTATAGATGGGGCATCTGAGGCTCAGAGAGGTTAAGTCACTTCCTCAAAGTCACACAGCTGGCAAGTGATAGTGCTGGGATTTGACTCGTTGAGTCAGCCTTCTGAACTTAGGCATTTAACAACTGCTACTTTGTAGTTTGACAATAAAGCTAAATGAAGATTATGAGAAAATCCATCAAAGCACTAAAAGTGAAAAATATGCTATGCAGGATTGTAGAATCTACGTGCTCCAGTAATACAGAGGAGAGATCGTCCACTTAGAATGCGTGGCTGGTTGGATTGATCAGCAAAGGTAACGTGGAGAACAGAGAGCTGAGGAACAGCCATCAGAGTGTCTATGGGACAGGCAGGTAAGCTTAGAGAGCAATCAGGGAACAGACATCCGTGGTGGAGGGTGACTGAGTGACCCCCGAACCTGCAAGGGGAAACTTGAGGATGGTGCTAGAACATCATCAGGTGGGAGAAGTTGGGAGGAAGGACTAGCAAAGTGAAGAAGAGGAGCTCTTCTTTTCCTTCCGTAAACCTCTGTTTGCTAAATCCTTATTCTATGCCAGGCACTGCTGCCTTCACAGAATTTGCAGTCTAATGGAAGAATGTATTAGTACAGTTTTGGTTGCAAGTGACAGAAACCAACTCACACTGGCTTAAGCAAAGGGGAATTTGTTGGCTCACTTTACTGAAAAGTTGATTGGAAGGGTGGACCTCAGGCTGGTTGATCCATGGGCTGGAAAATGTCAGTGGAGGCTTCCCTGGTGACTCAGTAGTAAAGAGTCTGCCTGCCAATGCAGGAGACATGGATTCAATCCCTGATCCGAGAAGACAACATATGGTATGGAGCAAATAAGCCTATGGGCCACAACTATTGAGCCTGTGTTCTAGAGCCTAGGAGCCACAACTACTGAGCCCACATGCTGCAAGTACTGAATCCCCTGCATCCCAGTGCCTGTGCTCAGCAACAAGAGCAGCCACAGTGATGAGAAGTCCACGCATGCAACTGAAGGGTAGCCCCCACTTGCCTCAGCTTCAGAAAAGCCCGTGCAGCAACGAAGACCCAGCACAGCCAAAAATAATAACATTTTAATTATAATAACAATTTAATTAAAAAAATGTCAGTGGGAGTCAATCTCCTCCTACCTTGATCCTGCTCTCCTCTGAGTTTCCTCCATTCTCAAGCAGCTTTTCTCCTTCTGGTGGTATCGTAATGGCTGTCCCTGGCTCCAGGTTTTCTTCTTAGCCTGTCAATGCCATCCCTCTTCTAACTCCTGCCCTTGAAAAAGAATCTTTCTTTCCCATTTGTTCCAGGGAAAACCCTAAGATTGGCTCTGATCAACTACCTTGATTCCATGCCTAACACTGACCCAGTGATGGGGCTTAAGGATGGAATATGACAACTAGCCAGGCCTGAGGGACAGGCACACCCTCCCGTGCAGCCCTACCCAGACCACACAGATTGAGGAAAGAGGGATGGCTCCCAGGGAAAACTAGAGTGCTAACTAAGAAGCGGGGAATGAATGCTGAGTAGGCAAGAACAACAGACGGCTGATCCAGGGATTCGGGCAATGATCCTGGTGATTACAACAGCATGTGATAAATGACATGTAAAAGCAAGTGGCTGGAGGAGCACATAGGAAACACCTAACCCAGAGGAAGTAACTGTAAGCTGAGACCTGAGGAGGTCTCAGGATAAGGAGAGGCATGGAAGGGGTAAGAAGGAAACGGGCTGTGAAGGTTTCTTGAGATATGTGAAACTATGTGTTGTTTGTTAAAGTCACTTCTGCTACTGCTGCTGCTGCTAAGTCGCTTCAGTCGTGTCCGACTCTGTGCGACCTCATAGACGGCAGCCCATGAGGCTTCCCCGTCCCTGGGATTCTCCAGGCAAGAACACTGGAGTGGGTTGCCATTTCCTTCTCCAATGCATGAAAATGAAAGGTGAAAGTGAAGTCGCTCAGTCGTGTCTGACTCTAGCAACCCCATGGACTTCAGCCCATCAGGCTCCTCTGTCCATGGGATTTTCCAGGCAAAAGTACTGGAGTGGGGTGCCATTGCCTTCTCCGAAAGTCACTTCAGTCGTGTTCAACTCTTTGTGACCCTATGGACCGTGTACCCCGCCAGGCTTCTCTGTCCATGGGATTCTCCAGGCAAGAATACTGGAGTGGATTGTAATGCCGTCCTCCAGCAGATCTTTTGGACTCAGGTACTAAACCTGCATCTCTTACATCTCCTGCATCAGCAAGCAGGTTCTTTACTGCTAGCGCCACTTGGGAAGCCCATGTGAAACTGTGGTCTGAGCATTAAGAGGAACAGTGCGAGTGAGGATGATTGCCCAGATCATGAACTTGGCCAGAGCACAAAGGAAGGCAAATCGATTTGGGCCTAAGAGGAGTTGAAGATTTCAGTTTGGGATGTTATTTTTGAGGGGCACGAGGGTCATCCTGTTAGAGATATCAAAGAGTCGGTTTGGACATGTGAATGTAGGGTTTCGGAGCAGAATCTCTGGAGGCAGCTCCAGGATGGTCACTGAAGTGTGGGTGAGACACTTCTGGCTGAGAAGATCAAGGTTGAACAGACTCGTTGAAACGGTCAATGACAGACTTCCCTGGTGGCCCAGTGGGTTGACTCTGCTGGCCAATACAGAGGACATGGGTTCGATCCCTGGTCTAGAAACTTAAGATTCCACATGCTGAGGAGCAACTAAGCCTGTGCTCCCCAACAAGAGAAACCCGAGAACTGTAATTAGCGTAGCCCCCACTCACCACAACTAAAGAAAGCCCACACATCACAATGAAGACCCAGCGCAGTCAAAAATAATAATTTTTTTATTTTAAAAGTGTGCTGCTGCTGCTGCTAAGTCGCTTCAGTCGTGTCCGACTCTGTGCGACCCCATAGACGGCAGCCCACCAGGCTCCCCCGTCCCTGGGATTCTCCAGGCAAGAACACTGGAGTGGGTTGCCATTTCCTTCTCCAATGCATGAAAGTGAAAAGTGAAAGGGAAGTCGCTCAGTCGTGTCTGACTCTTTGCGACCCCATGGACTGTAGCCCACCAGGCTCCTCCATCCATGGGATTTTCCAGGCAAGAGTACTGGAGTGGGGTGCCGTTGTAGCCAAAAATAAAAAAGAAAGAAAAGGACATCCAAATGGCCAATAAGCACATGAAATCAGCATATGAAAACATCATTACTTATTAGAGAAAACACATGAAAACAACGAGATGCCATTACACATCTATCAAAACGGATGAAATTAAAAGGACTGAAAGTATCAGCAAGAATGCCGAACAAAAAGAACTGCCAAAGGGAGTATAAACCGGCACAACCATTTTGGAAAACTGGCAGTAATTTATTAAAGCAAAACATATGTATCTGCTTTGACCTAACAATTCTACTCACATATATATAGCCAAGAGAAATAAGTGCTTAAGGCCATCAAAAGATTTGTAAGAGAACGTTTGTAACAGCTTTATTCAGAGGAACAAACCAAATGTCCTTTGTTATATGTTCATTCAATACAATACCACACCACACACAAGCAAGAACTTGGTACTGACGCAGATGAATCTTAACAGTTATGTCGAGTGAAAGAAGCCAGACTGTGTGATTTTATTTATAAAAAAGCTCAAACACAGATATAACTAGTTGATGGTGATGGAGGTCATACGGTGTAGCTTCTATTGTGGAAGGGGATGCAGCTGAAAGGGGGCCACAGGAGGCTTGCTGGGGAGCTGAAAATGGTTTGTATCTTGATCTGGATGGTGATTATAAAGGTGTTTACAGTATAAACATTTAGCTGTTTATTTAAGATTTTTAAGATCTGTGCATTTGTACAACACGGAAAACATAGCTAATATTTTATAATAACTCTAAATGGAGTATAACCTTTAAAATTGTAAATCACTATATTATACACCTGTAATTTATATAATATCACAGCACTACTGTGCTTCAGGGACTTCCCTGATGGTCCAAGGGTTAAGACTCTGTGCCTCCAATGCAGCTGGGGTACAGGTTTGATCTCTGGTAGGGGAACTAAGATCCCACACACCGTGTGGTGTGGCCAAAAAATAAAAAATTATACTTCAATTAAAATAAATACTTTAAAGTTTTTACAATAGTGTGTTGGTTTCTGCCATACACCATGAAAAGTTTTTTAAAAAGAGATTTGTGCACATTACTGTTTCTATTTCATGCCTAAAAAACCAGGAGGGAAGCTTAGCCCCACCTCCAAAAGACAAAAGAAATGATGATATAGCACTAATCTGAGGACTATTGATATTTTACAGTTTGGGATATGAGATGATGTTTCCTAAGACCCAGCTTGATAATGAGATCCCCCAGGGCCAGAAGTCTTTGATTCTGATCTCTAGTGTTCAAAAGCATCTATATCAGGCCCACAGCATCCAGGACTCGGCGTCTGCTCAGAGCAGCACACTCCAGCCCCTGAGTGCTCAGCTCAACACTTATTTCTGGCATGTCTGCTCTGTGCCAGGCCCTGAGCTGAGAGACGGGAGTGTGAAGACGAATAAAACACCATCCCTGCACACTTAAAAGCTGCCAACCAAGAGGTGAGTGCTCCAGGATGAAGGGTTCTTGCAGCAGCCAACTTATCCATCAGCACATATAAAATAATAATAGTAACAAACAACCACCATTTATGAACTGCCAGGTGCTTTATGTAACAGATTTCACGCCCCCCCCTCTTAATTGCTATTTAAAACCACAACTGCCTGCAGCTACTTTTGTCTGTTAGGGGAGTGGCATAATTTTTCTCTGGGTATACAGGATCTTTGTTTAGAAAATACTTAATAAGTTGCTTTGGCATGAAGAATGAAACTCCCCGGGGCTAGGCAAGACAAAGGAGCTGAATTGCTTTGCAAATTAGAGTGGGGAAAACATGGCAGCAGGGCAAGGGAAGGAGGTCTGAAAACAGGAGGAAGGAGATGTTAGGAAGTATAGTTAGGGAGATCTGTGCTGTTTTTGTTTTCCCAGATTCTGTTCCTTAGGGCACCACCCCTTGGCCTCCCTAACCTCACACATTCTTCAGCTTTTACCTTTCAAAAATTACTTCCTCATACCACACACAGCCTTCAAAAGGAATGAGCCAAATCCCTATAGACGTGGGTAAAGGCACAGGATATATTGTGAAGTAAGAAAAAGTAACCAGCAGAATAGATGCTTAGTAGAGTCTCGTTTTTTTAAAAAGGAGTTCCAAAGACGTATTTACAACTGGCTACACGTGGAAAATTCCTATAAAACTACATAACACTATTAACAGCTGTTACTACTAGGGATAGTGGTAGGGAATATTCAGAAGCTTTTATTTTCAGTTTTTACCCTTTCTACCTTCAAGCATTTTATCAAGAGATTTTATCCCCTTTTCAAAAGCCTTTTCCTCCAAGCAGGCTTCCCTGACTGCTATAGTCCATCAGGTACCCAAGGGGTCCTGCCCTCCTCTGTTGTGACATTTAGACCTTTGTAATTCCTGCTCCCGACCTCTCCCACTCCTCTACCTCCTGCACCCACTGTACTCTCCCCAGCTCCAAACTGACAGGCACCAGGAACTCCTAGGAGAGTGCTTGACATAGCTGTTAACCAAATGAATAAATTCTTCTACCTCCCAAAGAGTTTTTCTCCAACCTTGCTTTGGATCTTCCAGAGAGAGGAAGAACACACAACCCAGCCCCACCTGCGTGTGCTGCTCAGGCCCTGTTCGTGGTATTCCAGCTAACTCTCTGCCCCAAGCAGGGTGAGATGCCCTCTTTCTTCATTCTAGAGATAAGTGGAAAGGCAGCAGCTGCTGCCCTCTTCACAGCCTCAGCCTTGAGCGACGCTGAAACACCCAAGACCAGGGTAAACTGTGAGAAGTGTGAGCAGGTGAGGAAGCCAATTACCGGAACTGGCCAGGGCAGCCTGGCTGACCTCAGCAGAGCAGGGACGGCCCTCCCTTTCCATCTTCCTTTTCTTTCTGGCAGCAGGGGAGGAGGAGACCAAGGCCTAATTGCTTTCACCTTGAGAAAAATCTGCTGCTGACCATGTGCGGAGAGAATCACTCAGTTATACAGCAGGGGCTCCAGATGATACCAGATCAGAAAGGCTGACATTTTCCCTGAGGCCCACGCTAACAACTAAGGGGAAGAGACATCCTTGGCCTACTGCCCCCTCCTTGCTCAGGCCCACCAATCACAGTGTCAGCCCATTGCTGGCTTTCTTTCCGCCCAGAACCCCGCAGGGAAATTTCCAAGTCTGCCTCCTCCCCACCAAGGCTGCTGTCACTAAGATGATGCTTTCACTGGGTTTTGCCCAGGTCAGAGTGAGGGCTCTGGGAGAGAATTAGAGCTGTCTCACAGGCGCCAATGGCCAGGTGGACACCTCTATCAATCCAGCCAGCCTCTACCCACCAAGCTCAGACAGGAAAAGTGATGCTGGCCACTGGGACTGCCAGGGAGCGCCACTGGCCAGCCACGGGTGCCCGATTCTACCCAAACACTTCTAACAATTAAGGCAATGGATGAACTCTCAAGGCTTCCTCCATCCCTGAGGAAAAGCAAGTTCAAAAGCCACACAGTGTTCTCAACCCCTGCAGTGAAGCAAGGAACGTAATAAAGAGAAAGCACTGTAGCTCACGACAGCAGTCTTGAAGTGATGCTATGCAGGGAGTCTGGCACCAGAAGCTCAGCATTTGAGTCACTGAAAATCACCCAGGAAGTATGTGATACTGCATATGATACAAAGAACAACATAAAGTCTAGGAGCACTAGCTAGTCACCTATTGGAGCCCAAGTAGAAGTTTCCTTTAGGAAATTCCTTTTATTTTATTTTATTTATTTATTTATGGCTTTGCTGGGTCTTCATTGGGCTTCCCTGATAGCTCAGTTGGTAAAGAATCCGCCTGCAATGCAGGAGACCCTGGTTCGATTCCTGGGTCAGGAAGATCCACTGGAGAGGGGATAGGCTACCCACTCCAGTATTCTTGGGCTTCCCTGGTGGCTCAGCTGGTAAAGAATCTGCGTGCAATGTGACAGACCTCGGTTTGATCCCTGGGTTGGGAAGATCTCCTAGAGAAGGGAAAGGCTACCCACTCCAGTATCCTGGCCTGGAGAATTCTATGGACTGTGTCCATGGGGTCGCAAAGAGTCGGACATGACTGAGCGATCTTCACTTTCACTTCAGGTCCTCATTGCTTTGCTCGGGCTTTCTCTGGTTGCAGTGAGCAGGGCCTACTCTTCATTGTGGTACACGGGCTTCTCATTGCAGCGGCTTCTCTTGTTGCAGAGCACAAGCTCTAGAGCGCAGGTTTCAGTAGCTGTGGCACACAGGCTTAGTTGCTCCACAGCATGTGGAATCTTCCCAGACCAGGGACTGAACCCATGCCCCCTGCAAAGGCAGCCAGGTTCTTAACCACTGGACCACCAGGGAAGTCCTCCTTTAAGAAATTCTCAAGGGACTTCCCTAGTGGTCCAGTGGTTAAGACTCCTCACCTCCACTGCAGGGTTCAATCCCTGGTTGGGGAACTAAGATCCCACATGCCAGGTGGTGCAGCCAAAAGAAAGACATTTTTGAGAGGCAAAAGAAGACCACAGCTCCACACATAGGCCATTTCAACCACTTTCGAGCTGTGTGACTCTGGTCATGCTGCTTAACCTCTTTGAGCTCCAATTTCCCCAGCTGTAAAATA
This sequence comes from Oryx dammah, assembly GCF_014754425.2. Classification (NCBI taxonomy): domain Eukaryota; kingdom Metazoa; phylum Chordata; class Mammalia; order Artiodactyla; family Bovidae; genus Oryx; species Oryx dammah. Next base: position 14,282,104 of record NW_024070211.1, read on the forward strand.
GGGTTAATGACACCTACTTTAAAGGGTGTCACAAAATAAAATTAATATACATAAACTATCATAGTGCCAGAAAGCGCTCACTAAATGGTAGGTGTTCATATTATTATTATGGTACCATCATATCATCACACATTCCAGCACAGACACTGCTGAGGTGGAAAGTGGGAAGGCCTTTAGAAACACGCAGACTTGGTTGGATATCTAGTTCCATTACTTCCAATATAAGGCCTTGGGAGAGTTAATTCACTTCTTTGAGCTTCAGTCTCCCTCCATAGGTGACTCAGATGGTAAAAAATCTGCCTGCAGTGCAGCAGACCTAAATTCGATCCCTGGGTCAGGAAGATCCCCTAGAGAAGGGAATGGCAACCCATTCCAGTATTCTTACCTGGAAAATTCCATGGACAGAAGAGCCTGGTGGGCTACAGTCCATTGGGTTGACACAACCAAATGACTTTCACTTTCACTTTCAAGGCCTTGGGAGAATTAATTCACTTCTTTGAGGTTCAGTCTCCCTCTATAAGAAAGCATGAATAATACAGCCTTGTCAATGGGATGGATAGAGTTCAGCCATCACCTGAGACTGAGCACATAGGTGCTCAGGGAATGTTACCTGCATGGGTACAGGATCATCCTCTTTTCAGCATCCTCTGTCTAGTTTGTTTGGTAGTTTTTACTGAAAGACAAAAGCTTGCATGTGGTGGTTTAGTCGCTAAGTCGTGTCCGACTCTTGCGACCCCATGGACTATAGCCTTCTAGGCTCTTCTGTCCATGGGACTCCCCAGGCAAGAATACTAGAGTTGGTTGCCATTTCCTTCTCCAGGGGATCTTCCCAATCTAGGAATCAAACCCAGGTCTCCTGCATTGAAGGCAGATTCTTTACCACCTGAGCTGCAAGGGAAGCCTGCATATGGACTTTATCAAAGCCAGTGGTCTCTTTCCTGTTGATTCTTCTAGCCTTCTCTATACTGTTTGACCCTGATGGTCACTACTGAATTTTTTGAGCCCTCCTGCCTGCCCCCTTGGTTTTCTTGACTCTGATCCCCTGATACTTCTCTCTCTCTTTCATCCCAGGCTCTTCATCCTCCTTACTTACTCCCTATTATTCTGTTGTTTGCTTTCCACATTCTACCTTCTCTCCCCCTGAGAAAGGCCACAACACAGTCAACAAAGCAAGCTCAGTCTATCCTTGATCCTGATCTCAAAGGTATCATTATTCTTCCAGCAACCACAAGTCAAATCCGAGATTCTTTTCTGTTTCCTTTCCTGTCTTTCTGAATCCACTCAGTTGCCAAGCATCTCTATTTTTCCCTCAAAATATTTCTCACATGTACCTCCTTCTTTTCCATCTTTCCTCTTGCCATTCAAAGACCAATACCAACCCAGATCTTATCTAGTTTAAGTGGCTAATTCCAATCTATCCTGAGTATTACAGCTGACCTGAAAAGATCACTTTAATCATACCAGATAGTCTCTTTTCACCACTCTTTCATCTCCACTCAAAATTCTATTAAGGCTGTTTCCTTCCTCCAAAGGCACTCAAGGGCTTTCATATCTGATTTTCTGCATTTGACTTTCCTTCAGGCCCCAACCTAGATTCTTCACCACATGCACGCCTTCTCCATGTCTATTTTCTCTCCTTTGCATCTGCAGCCTCCTCGGTCTGGAGTGCCATTTCCTGCCGTATCGGTCCATTCTGGCTCAAACCTCCACTCCTCCCGGAGGCCTTCCCTGCCCACTCCAGGGTGTAGTCATCACCTTCTCTGAGTTTCTCTGATGATATTGGTGTGGTCCTTGCGATAGAGCTCTGCCTGTTTGAGGAGTCGGTTGATGCCTACTGGGACACCTGCCTGTGCCCTCAACTCACACCACAGGGCAGAGTTGGCATCTTGTACGTCCACTTGGATGACACAGCATATTGTCATAGCAATTTGGAGTTGGACAGACGTTTTCTCATCCCGACATGTCACTTTCCCACTTGTTGCAAGACCAACCTCTCCCAGACTTCCTCATCTGAAAAATGGCAGTCATAATGGCCTCATAGATTTGTTGTGAAGATTCAAAGATAATGTATGCAAATAACTCTGCACAATGCCTGGCACCCAGTCTACATTCAATAAAAGGTAGAGATTATTATAGTTCCTGGCACCTTCCAGTCTAAGTATTACTTATGCATTCCTACTCATTTGCATAGCCAAATAGTAATTTACATAGACTGTGATATTTTACTATAGGTATATCTGCTTTCAAAACAGCTCTCCTTTCCCAACTTTCCATTTTTATAAATGGCACCACTGTTCCAAGGCTCCCAGGCTGAAACCTTGGCAGTGTGCTCTGCTTTTCCTGCTCTTCCATGTGCCAAACTCGTTGGCACTTAACCACGGGCTGTCTCTAACTGTTCTGAGAATGTCTTAACTCCCTGTTGAGACTGTAAATGCTTTAAGAGCAAGAACTCTGACTTATACTGCCTTGGTATCTATTATACTGGCACAGAGCAGGAACTCAATACATATTTGTTTTCTGACAAGATTCTATCAACAAATTAATTTACAGGGGCAGGTGTGAAGGAGATACTACACCAATCTGAAACACTGATCAGATATTCTGTGATTATGTTTTATCCAACATCTCTTCTCCACTCCATGAATTCCTCCTAGTCAATAGTCTCCTTGCTGATATCTTCCATAAATATTATTTCCTTTCTTTCATTTAAACTACTTATTTAATTGCATAAGGTTTTAACCACTTTTTAAACTAAAAACTGAAAAAAAAAAAAAACGAGTTCCTTGATGGTCCAGTGGTTAGGACTTGGGGCTTTCACTGCCATGGGGGGTTCAATCTGTGGATGGGGAAATAAGAGCCCACACACACAAAGAGAGAACCTGAAAATGATACAGGTATAAAGTGATGATGAAATTTTTTCCTCTTAGTTTTAGTTCTCAGAGATAACAACTGGGAACACTTTAGTGGGTACCCCTCCAGATCTTTTTATGTTGCATTAGAAATTAATAGCCTCTACTAAGACAGGATATAAACTAAACTTTTAAAAATGACTGTGTTTCTATGAGATTTTACATGCCCCCCAAAATGACCATTTTCTAGGCCATGGGGAAAAGGGATTAAAATAAATCCAAGTTGTGAAATAAATGAGTAAAATTCAAATTTGTTCCATGGCAATTCAAAGTGCCTATCACACTGTACCGTTTGTATACACCTCTGCCTCCCAGCTAGATTTATACCAGAGCAGTAATGGACTTCCATTTTTATATTCCCAACACCTATTTTGCACATAGTAAGGATTCAACACATGTTTAGTGAAGAATGACTTAACTGGGGCAGGGGGGCAGGGTGCAGTGGCCTGGGCCCAGCCATGGGCACCACGCTGGTGAGCCGGCTTGGCCTGCAGGATGTGCCAAAGCACATGGACACAGAGAAGGGCAACAGCACCCTGGACAGTCCAGACTCAAGGCTTCTCCCTAGCCCCAGCCACTGGTCTCTCTCGGGGGCCCAGGGCAGCGAGGAGCTCGAACCAGCCCCCAGGGCTCTGGTCCAATGCAGGATCCCCCCATGGCCCTGAATCTAGCTTCTCTCTCTCCAACCCCCTGGTCTCCGGCTGCTCACCAAGGTTATGACCCCTGGCCTTTGGCGAAGGAGTGGTGTTTGACCCCTTACCACCAATGGAAGTAAGGTACACATCCTCTATCAAGTACAACTCAGACTGGCACTTCATCGACAATGTCCACCTGTCCCTGGGCTTGGTGGTAGCCTCCTGCAGCCAGATCATCTCCTGGATTCCCAGTTGGCATGGCACGTCTACAAGGCGGAGGTGCACTTCCAGCCAAGCCACGAGCCTGCCTGCTGCCTCAGGACCACCATCCTCTATCTCAAGTACCCCAAGGTGTTCTACACCACCACCCTGGATGACAAATGCCGCAACACCCTGAGGAGGCACCTGTCCAGCGTGGAGCTCAAAGTCAGGGAGTTTCTGGGCGGTGTTTACCTGTTGGAGGAGAGCTGATTCAAGCACACTGAGAGGCCAGCCAGCTTTCTGGTCCAAGTAGGGTTGGGCAAGGCTGCCCTCGGGTGTCATTCCAGCCCTAGAAGAGTCTAACCCAGAAAGTATGAGTTAGTTGCTCAATCATGTCCAACTCTTTGCGACCCCATGGATTGTAGCCCACCAGGCTCCTCTGTCCATGGGGATTCTCCAGGCAAGAATACTGGAGTGGGTTGCTATTCCCTTCTCACCTCTAAGCCCAACCTGAGGAATAACAACATGTCACAATAGCTTCTAATTATTGAGGGAATTTGGTTTTTATAATTTTTCCAGTTATTTTTTAAAGGAATGTATTTTCTAGTTTGCTATTAACACAGCTTCCCCCAAGGTGTGTTAGTCGCTCAGTTGTGTCCAACTCTTTGCTACCCCATGGACTATACAGACCATGGAATTCTCTAGGCCAGAATACTGGAGTGGGTAGCTGTTCCCTTCTTCAGGGGATCTTCCCAACCCAGGGTTCAAACCTGGGTCTCCTGTGTTGCAGGCATATGCTTTACTGTCTGAGCTAATAGGGAAGCCCTAAGCCTCATGATGAAAAAATACAAAAATAGCTAGAGCAAAAGGAAAATGGCCACACTTTGAAATAGGGAGAAGGGGAGAGCTTTTTTTCTATTGGTCAGTTTGTCAGAGAAAGAGCAGAAAAATTATCTGAGATGGGAAAAGTAAGCTTGAAGAAATTTCAGCCTCTTGTGTCTTCACTTCTACAAAAGTGGTGCTAATTCAGTGAGCTGTGACACCCATGTGGATTCTGTCTGTGGAGAGCTAAATTCCACTCAGGTTTGTTTTTGTTTTTTTAATTTCCATTCGTATTTCCTGTTAACCCAAACCCCTGGAATCCTCTAAATCTGTTTTGTGATATCAAAAAACCCCAAACCACAATATAAGATGCTTTTCAAGAAAGAGAGAAAGGAAAAGTCCATCCTGTTCACAGTGGGGTCAGGTCAGCTGGTGGCTGAGTTTGGGGGCAACAGTTTGGTTTCAGCTCCTTCCACAGGTGGGTTCCAAGCTTGGGCTTTGGTGTCATGCCTTGAACTCTTGGCATCTGGTAACGTCTCCACAGGCTTGTGTAACTCTCCTGATATGTATTTTGGGGTTTCCAAATACTTCCCTAATTTTCTCATAAGGCAAAACATAGCACAGGCCCCTTTGGAGAAAAACAGCATTTTGAAAAAATCCTTAGGGAAAACACTTTCTGGGGAGTCCATGAGGAGGGTTTCACTCACAGTGGGAGCTGTCAGCCACTCCTAGGACTTGATGCCTCCTGGGAGGAGGTGGACATGGATGTTTCTGATAATTTAGTTCATCAGGGTGAATGTCCCTTCCAGTGACTTTGGGTCAGCACTGCAGAGGAATTCTGCTGACGCCTGAGGTCTAAGCAAAAAAAAAAAAAAAAAAAAATACAGAAAATTTTCAGCCTGCCCCCAACCCAAGTGACTGATGTCACAAGTCAAACACCAAAGCCTGGGTGCTGTGATGACCGTGCATATGCACTTACACGTTTGTTTTAGGGTAACAGTCATGACGTTGGATGTGCACAGAAGAAACTGAATTCAGGTGATGGAGCCACAGAAGCAGGGACACAGGCTGGGCCAGGCCAGGGGGCCGCGGAAGCCAGGCTGCCGCCGGCCTTCAGCCGCCTGCCCATCCTGTTTCACACCCCATCCCACCCTGCCTCAGCCAGCCCTTATTTCTTCCTCCTGCCAAGCCTTGTGGATTCTTTTTTCCAAATTTTAAACTTTTTGTTTTGTATTGGGGTAGAGCCAACTAACAATGCTGTGGTAGTTTCAGGTGAACAGCAAAGGGACTCAGTCATACATATACATCCCTGTGGATTTTGAGTAAAGAAAGTGGCAGATGGCTTTTGCTCTTCTGATATCAGAGAGAACAAAACTGTGGGTATTTCCTTTGGAGGCATCCAAATAATGTCAGGTGCTTGGGGCTTGCAGAGTCCTGGAAGCTCAGACTCCCACTAGATCACTGGATTTCTGCTGATGGCTTCCCTCTGTCCTGAAAGCTGAATTGAGAGCTCTGTGAGTACCCTGGAGCCACAGCAGGGACTTTTGTTACGAGGAGGGCAGGTGTGATGATAATCAGTGTCATTTGAAGTCATCAGAAGCCTGGAGGGCTAAATGGTCTGCTGTCTTCCTCAGATTTGATAGTCTTTAGCTCATCATGCACCTGATTGAAAGCATCCCTTCTGTGGAGCCTGTGATCGGCTCCATGGTCCCAAGTGTGCCAGCGTGAAGCTTAGCAGGGGGACCACTCGAGGGGGCACTCCAGGGCCCCATAGTGTCCTGTCATCATGCAGAGCAGCAAATGCCTTCTGGATTTGGAAGAGTAAATTACACAGTATTTATTGATAAAAATGGGGGTTTCCCTCTGACTTCATAATCTTGTCATTTAAGACAAGTGATAAGTGTAATTTTTAAACCATGGTAAGAGAATTCCCAAGGTTTTGTTCTGACCCAATTGAGATCCTTGACGAGCTCAGGACAATGTCGTGGGCAGTCTGGCTGAAGAGACATCAGGGAGAGAATAGTTTTTTGAACATGGCCCTGTGTTGAGATGCACACATGATTTTTTATACGAAATACATAATCGAGGTAAGTGGAAGTGAGCAACTGTGGCTGTGTTATGTGAATGGAAAAGCAGATTCTGTTTTGTTAGGTTATTCACTAGGGACCCGCCTGCAGTTCTCTTAAATCCTCCCTTTTTCTCCAAATCCGATTTTCTGAAAGTTGCAGAAAAGGAAGCATGTGACGACTTGGATCAAATGTCATAGATCAGTGGTGGATTCCTGTTGGTCTGCAAGGTGGAAGAGACGATTTTTAAACCCACTGGTTAAAGACAAACATTCCTAAAAGTGACTGGGAAATACCGCTTACTTATGAGTTAAGAAGTCTCTTTTCTCAGACTCTTAAATTGTGTCTTTTATGTAATAAGGATGATTTGTATTTTCAGAGAAAAGTTTTCTTTTGAAATTACATACCTTTGAAAAAGAATAAGTACCTTCTCATTTGATATGCTTCCCGTTTCTAACCTTAGGGAGAGTATTTGATGAAAATGCCTTTTTAAATTTATCTTTGACATCTAACCCACTTCATTTTGCTTTATGACTTCTTCATTTAATAATAACTTATCTTTAGGGCCTTCCCTGGTGGCTCAGTAGTAAAGAATCCACCTGCCAATGCAGGAGACACTGGTTTGATCCGTGATTCAGGAAGATCCCACATACCTCAAAGCAACTAAGCTCATATGCCACAAATACTGAACCTGTGTGCCCTAGAGCCTGCGCTCCACAACAAGAGAAGCCAGCAGAATGAGAAGCCTGCACACAGCAACTAGAGAGTAGCCCCCGCTTGCCGCAACTAGAGAAAAGCCCAAGCAGCAACAAAGACCCAGCACAGCCAAACATAAAAGTAAATAAATGAATAAAATTATAAAAAAAGAAGCCAGGGACTTCCCTGATGGTCCAATGGCTGAGACTCCGTGCTCCCAATGCAGGTGGCCTGGGTTCCATCCCTGGTCAGGGAACTAGATCCCACAGGGCACAACTAAGATCTGGTGCAGCCAAATAAATAAATGTTTTTTGAAAAAGAAACCAATATTAAAATTAAAAATAAATTATGTTTTAAAAAAGAATGACTTTCATCTCCCACCCTTTTAAAAATGATTGATGGCTTGATTTATTTTTTAATAATAAACAGATTTACTTTGAGAATTCTGCATCCCACCTTTAAATGATTCAGCTATCAGTCAGAGCCTCAGTAGGAAATTGAACTAATTCAAATTATTCAAGAAACTTTAATGAAGGGACTATTCAAGAAGTGTGAGCACCAAAAAGGGAGGTTGAGGTAGCCAGAGGCCAGCAATAGCAGGAAATTACTACCATGCTTGCTTGAAAAGGCAAGGGGAAGGAAATGGAGTTTCCTGAGACTGGTGAGACCCTGAACCATAAAAGAGGGGTTGCTGATAGGAGCTGATATCTTGGAAGGATGCAGCCACTCCCAGAAAATAAGAAAATGTGGCCCAGAGCAGGAGGAAACCCCCGAGGGCTCTCCATTCCTACACGCCGCACTCTTACCAGTGCCTTCCACTGGTGGAACTCAAGTGAGCGATGAGCCCGCTTGATACAGTCCTTGGAGATTAGCTTCCTGGGGCACAGGGCAAACAGGGCAAAGAATGGATGGGGGTGGGTAACACAGAGTGGCACACAGTCCACCAGTTACCAAGTGCCTTGTTGCCGAGTGATGTCAGCTCAGTTATTCTTCCATCTGGAGCCTAAACTGCAAAGTCAGCCACTAGTGTTTTTCATGCCAGACAGTAGGAAAGTGCCGAAGGAGAAATAATCAAGAGATAAGATACAGTAGCTAAAGACCTTGCTTCAGTAGGCAGTCAGGAAGGTAAGCTGGTACTCATAGCTGCCTTCTTCCACCATCTATTCCATGTTCCCTTTACCTTCTGCCAGCACCTTGGCTGGAGGGGATTCTTTACTTGGTAGGATGACCCAAACCTTCATTTCCACAGGATTCATGCCCTTTGTGGTTCTGCCTTTATTGTTTTGCTATGGTTTTAAGTTGATGGCTATTGGCTATGGGAATATTAACAGGTAACCTGGTGAAGCCACTGGGAGCAGACAGAGTTCTCCTTACTGCTATTACTATCAGCAACCTAATTTTCACTAGATAATCAGTATCAGTTGCCTTGTCTAATGTTGTAAGCCCCTTTTCTGCCATTGACTCAATAGTATGAGCAGCCCATGAGTGGTGAGACCCTGAGCCATAGAAGAGGGGTTGCTGACAGGAGCTGATATCTTGGAAGGAAGCAGCCACTCCCAGAAAATAAGAAAATGTGGCACAGAGCAGGAGGAAACCCCCAGAACTCTCTCTTCCTGCACGCCAAGCTGCAGGAGCCCATGACCGCATACTCTTGAGTCAATAGCAGAAAGGGGCTTACAACACTGGATAGGGCAACTGATTCTGATTACCAAGTGGAAATTAGGTTGCTGATACCAATAGCAGTAACGAGAACTCTGTCTGCTCCCAGAGGCTTCACCAGGTTACCTGTTAATATTCCCATAGCCAATAGCCATCAATGTAAAACCACAGCAAAGCAATAAAGGCAGAACCACGAAGGGCATGAATCCTGTGGAAATGAAGGTTTGGGTCATCCTACCAAGGTATGAGGAGCCCAAGATGACTGATAGCTCAGTTGGTAAAGAATCCGCCTGCAATGCAGGAGACCCCAGTTCGATTCCTGGGTTAGGAAGATCCACTGGAGAAGGGATAGGCTACCCACTCCAGTATTCTTGAGCTTCCCTTATGGCTCAGCTGGCGCAATGTGGGAGACCTGGGTTCGATCCCTGGGTTGGGAAGATCCCCTGGAGAAGGGAAAGGCTACCCACTCCAGTATTCTGGCCTGGAGAATTCTAGTCCATGGGGTCACAAACAGTAGGACACGACTGAGTGACTTTCACACTTTCACACAAGATGACCAGGGGAAAATGTTAGCTTCCACTTTAACAGAACCAATTTATTAATAATTCCTGAGTTATCTGGAGGAAGCATTCCTTGAGAAACAGAAACCAACTGAACCCAGAGTTGCAGGGACAGAAAGCAAAGTTTCTAAGAGTGAATTATTAAGTATAAATGTTAGAAGGTTCACTCCCACTTTCACCCTGGACCTTTGTATTCCAGCCATGGAGAAGATGGCACCATATATTGCTTGCTTGCTTTCTTAGGGCATGTACCATATCCTTTGACATTACCCCGACTTTGCAGGTTGCTGCCTCCTAGATTGCATTCCCAGAAATCACTTGCCTGTGGTTTACTGGTTTATTGGTGGCTCAGAGGTTAAAGTGTCTGCCTCCAATGTGGGAGACCCAGGTTCGATCCCTGGGTCGGGAAGATCCCCTGGAGAAGGAAATGGCAATCCACTCCAGTATTCTTGCCTGGAGAATCCCATGGACAGAGAAACCTAGTAGGTTACAGTCTACGAGGTCGCAAAGAGTTGGACACAACTGAGCGACTTCACCACCTTCACCACCACCATTAATATGTAAGGTGTGACATCCGAATTAGATTTTTTTGCTGGTGTTTTTACCATCTTTCTTTTCTTTTTTGGCTACACCATGTGGCAATTAGAACTAAGATCTAATTGATCCCCGACCAGGGATCAAACCCGTGTCTCTGCAGTGGAAGCGAGGGAGTCTTAACCATTGGACTGCCAGGGAAGTCCTTTACCATCTTTCTATGAAAGGGGTATTTTGGTTATTTGAAAACACCTTGTATTTTTATCACCCAAACAAACAAAACAACCAAGAAAATATAAACACTCTTGTTCCATGATTTTTTTAGGTTACACAGGTAGACCCTACCTAAGATATTGACTTTTGCCATGCTCTTTGATGCCTGATCATCACTCATATCTCATCTCCCATTGCCTCACCCCATCTAGTGGAGAACATGTCCGCTAGGCCTACATCAGCAATTTCACAGGGATGTTTTAGATCTCCTATTAAGAACCATTGCTGATGACAACCTCATAATTACATGGCATCATAAAATGCGATATGCTCTATAACACATCAAAAAGTGTCAGGTAGGCCCTGTATTGAAGTCAAGAAAAAAGATAATGGCCCCAAATGCATCTCATCTCATATTTTGATCTGATAACTTTGATTAAACTAAGGAGCAGTTTGGGATGAAAGAAGAGTATGACTTGTTCAAAACTGTAGGAGAAGCATCCTCATTATAATAATCATCCTCATGTATTTCAGTAGGTATCTATTTCTTGGAGCAAAGCTCTACAACTATTTACAGTTTAAGAGCTTGGACTCAAGACAACCCTAAGCTCCATACCTGATTTACTATTTCTGTGATCTGGGAAAATTACTTAAACCCTCTGAGCCTCAGCTCTTCCTCTGTGTCAAGTTAACATAACGATAGTCCTTTCTCCTAGGCTTAAAGGCTTATACAGAGCCTGGCATATACTAAGTCCTTAAAAAAGTTAATAATTGTGATTTGTAGTATTTACATACTAGGCATTATGGGTGTTGGGCTCTAAGATGAATGAAAGATTTGAGAAGAGAGATTTGTAATAGCATTATTTACCAGGAGGAAAGCACTCTAAGTTGCCTGTAGACTGCCTTTTTAGATGCTTCAGTCATTTTCTTCCCCTCCTCCTGCTCCCTCAAAAGACTTAGTAAACTTTAAGAAAGCAAACACAGTTGCTTAACAAGCTTTATCATAGCAACTGAATGTTATTATATAATAACATGTTATATAATTTGAGAACAAATTAATTCAATTTAATGATACAAAGAATAATGATACAAAGAAATGATACAAAGAAATTCTGTTTTTATGCTTTAGAAATGTTTTATGGTAGGCATTATATTAATGCCACTGTATAATCACAAAATTCAGTATTCAGTTCAGTCACTCAGTCGTGTCCAACTCTTTGTGACCCCATGAATTGCAGCATGCCAGGCTTCCCTGTCCATCACTAACTCCCAGAGCTTGCTCAAACTCATGTCCATCAAGTCTGCGATGCCACCCAAGCATCTCATCCTCTGTCGTCCCCTTCTCCTCCCGCCTTCAATCTTTCCCACCATCAGTGTCTTTTCTAATGAGTCAGTTCTTTGCATCAGGTGGCCCAAGTACTGGAGCTTAAGCTTCAGCATCAGTCAGTCCTTCCAATGTATATTCAGGACTGATTTCCTTTAGGATTGACTGCTTTGATCTCCTTGCAGTTCAAGGGACTTTCAAGAGTCTTCTCCAACACCACAGTTCAGAGGCATCAATTCTTTGGTGCTCAGCTTTCTTTATGGTCCAACTCTCACATCCATACATTGACTACTGGAAAAACCATAACTTTGACTATATGGACCTTTGCCAGTAAAGTAATGTCTCTGCTTATAATTATATCCAATTGATAGAACTAGAGGTCAAAATTTACCAATTTATACAATTTTAGGAGTTTATGGTTGTATTATGGTCTTTAAATCCCTAAATTGGTCACACTTATGGTGCAGTACTTAGAATTCTGGGGTCTCAAAAGAACAGAGTTGGAGGAATCACGCTCCCCAACTTGAGAGGATACTACAATCTATAGTGATTAAAACAGTATGGTACAGCACAAAAACAGACAAATCAGAGGACAAGAATAGAGAGCCCAGAAATAACCATACATACTTATGGTCAATTAATAATTAATTTATTAATTAGTAAATTAATATGACAAAAGAGGCAAGAATATACAATGAGAAAAAGACAGTCTCTTCAATAAAGTGATGCTGGGAAAACTAGACAGCTACATAAAAATGAAATTAGAACATTCTCTAACACCATATACAAAAATAAACTCAAAATGGATTAAAGACCTAAATATAAGACCAGAAATCATAAGACTCCTGGAGGAAAACATAGGCAGAACTTTCTTTGATATAAATCATAGCAATACTTTTTTTTAATCTGTCTCCTAAAAATAAAGGAAATAAAAACAAAAATAAACAAATAGGACTTAATTAAACTGAAAAGCTTCTGCATAGAAAAGGAAACCATTGAAAAAACAAAAAGACAACCTGGAAGAAAATCTTTGCAAATGATATGACTGATAAAGGATTAATATACAAAATATATAAACAGCTCACACAAAGCAACATCAAAAAACAAACAACTTGACTAGAAAGTAGGCAGAAGACCTGAACAGACGTTATTCCACAGACGAAATGCAGATGGCCAATAGGCACGTGAAAAAACGCTCAACACGGTCCATCATCAGGGAAGTGCAAATTACAACCACAGTGAGATATCACCTCAGACCTGTCAGAATGGCCTGTCACCAAAGAGACCACAACTGACAAACGTTGACAAGGACGTGGGGCAAAGGGAACCCTCATGCACTGTTGGTGGGAATGTAAATTGGTACAGTCACTATGGAAACAGTATGGAAGTTTCTCAAAAAACTAAAAACAGAACTACCATATGACCCAGGAATTCCACCCCTGGGTAAATATCTATAAAAAACAAAAACACTAATTCAAAAAGATACATGTACCCCACTTATCATAGCAGCATTATTTACAGTTGGTAAGATATGAAAGTAATCTAAGTATCCATCGACAGATGAATGAATGAAGAAGGTGTGTGAGACATATAGAGAAAATAGAATATTACTCTGCCCTAAAGAGCAAAATTTTGCCATTTTAAATTACTTGGATGGACCTGAGGATTTTATACTTAGTAAATCAGGCAGAGAAAGATAAATACTGTATGTTTTCACTCATATATGGTTTTAAAAAGAAAATAAATGAATATAACAAAACAGAAACAGACTCACAGATATAGAGAATAAACTGGTGATTACCAGTGAGAAGAGGGAAGGGAGGAGGAGAAAGATAAGGGTAGGGGATTAAGAAGTACAAACTGCTCTGTATAAAACAAACAAGCTACAAGACTATATTGTACAACACAAGGAATATAGCTGACATTTTATCATAACTATAAATGGAGCATAACCTTTAAAAATTGCCCAAGCTGTGCAGCATGGCTCAAAAGAAAAAATAAAAATAAAAATTGTGGGAAATTCCCTGGTGATCCAGTGATTAGGACTGCACACTTTCACTGCCAAGGGCATGGGTTTAGTTCCTGGTCAGAGAACTAAAATCCCACAAGCTGTGTGGCATGGCCAAAATAAATAAATAAGTAATAAAAATTGTGAATCACTATATTATACACTTGTAACTTATATAATATCGTTGAACTATACATCAATAAAAATTAATTAATTTTAAAATAATTTGGGCTCTTGAGTCAGACTACCCAGGTTCCCAGTGGTCATGTATGGATGTGAGAGTTGGACTATGAAGAAGGCTGAGTGCCGAAGAATTGATGCTTTTGAACTGTGGTGTTGGAGAAGACTCTTGAGAGTCCCTTGGACTGCAAGGAGATCCAATCAGTCCATTCTGAAGGAGATCAGCCCTGGGATTTCTTTGGAGGGAATGATGCTGAAGCTGAAACTCCAGTACTTTGGCCACCTCATGCGAAGAGTTGACTCATTGGAAAAGACTCTGATGCTGGGAGGGATTGGGGGCAGGGGGAGAAGGGGACGACAGAGGATGAGATGGCTGGATGGCATCACTGTCTCGATGGACGTGAGTCTGAGTGAACTCCAGGAGTTGGTGATGGACAGGGAGGCCTGGCGTGCTGCGATTCATGGGGTCGCAAAGAGTCGGACATGACTGAGCGACTGAACTGAACTGAACTGAACCCAAGTTCACCCTGGTAACCTTGAGCAAGGGGTTAACCTTCCTGTGCTTTTATCCTGTCAACAGCAAAATAGGAATAAGAGTACCAGTGTCATAAGGACTATGGTGAGAGTTTAAAAAACTGAACAAATTAAGACATTGGCTATTACTACTTCTTATTTCTGTGATTCCAAGTTCCTAGGCCCTAGTAAAGAACAGCATGTCCTATCAGAAAAGCTATCTGAAAAGTGCCCTAGTGAGTTTGTCTCAGAAAAAAGTCTGATTACACAGGCAGTGAACCATTATCCCAAGAAATGCAAGCCAACTGTGACAATAAGGAATCGTTTTATGTACAACTACCCTAGAAGTTAGGGACAAATTTAATGAGTCAGCTTATTGGAGCACAGAATCAACTGACTGGTCCTGTTCTTTAATAAGCTGGATTTGTCAAGCTTCCATAAGAAAGCTTAAAGTAGGCCCTAAGTCTCTGCCACACTGCACCCCCGGGCTCATGACCTCACAGATGGTAGGATTTAAGTGGTCTCAGGCAATTCTGAAGGTAGGTCTTTTCCATTACTCAGAGACTAATGATTTTTCCCTCCTCTGTTCCTTTTCATCTAGTTAGGGGAGAACAGAGGTGTTCAATATGCTTTGTGTTTTGTGTTTTTCAACACTGAGTATAATACAGCTCAACAGATTATTATCAAGACTGATTTGAGGATACTAGGGAAAGAAGCAGTTAAGAGCTGGCTAGGCCCCTGAACCATGTCATCCTGCTGCTGAAAAACCTTTGAAAGTCTTTCCTATACAAATTCAAAAGGTTTACATTTTAAAAAATACAAAACTTAAAGATGATTTCTTTTTTTACTGGATGCATACCTCTAAGACCCAGTCATTCTAAACTTGCGGGTCCTCGAATTCACCAATAATTTGCTCCCTTCTACACTCCCTCCAACCCTTCCCATGGCTAATTCTTGAGACCCTTCAAATTCAGATTAAATGACACCTCTTCCAAGAGCATTTCTAACGCTTCAGACCAGCCCCTCTCCTCCGTACTCTCACAGCATCTTATACCTTACCCCATTCTAGCATTTACTGATACTATACTGACAAGGAGTCCCTGGTGGCTCAGATGGTAAACCGTCTGCCTACAGTGTGGGAGACCTGGGTTTGACCCCTGGGTCAGGAAGATCCTTTGGAAAAAGAAATGGCAACCCACTCCAGTATTCTTGCCTGGAAAATCCCATGGATGGAGGAGCATAGTAGGCTACGATCCATGGCATCACAGAGTCAGACATGACTGAGCGACTTCACTTCACTTCTTCACTTCATATTGACAAGCAACTGCCAGTTTATTTGTCCGTGACCCCCACTGTTTCGGCAACCTGAGGACAGTAACCCACATCGTATTACTGTTATGTCCCTAGCAACATGCACAGTTCCTGGCACACAGGAGATGCTCAAGAACTATTTATTGACCCTGACTTCAAACTATACTACAAAGCTACATTAATAAAAAACAGTATGATACTGGAACAAAAACACATACATATATCCGTGGAATAGAATAGAGAGCCCAGAAGTAAACCCACGCATTAATCATATGAGCAGTTAATCTATTACAAGGGAGGAAAGAATATACAACGGGGAAAAGAAGCCTCTTCAATGGTATTAGGCAAACTGGACAGCTATATGCAAAAGAATAAAAGAAGACTACTCTCTCACACCATGCACAGATTCAAAACAGATTAAAGCCTTAAATGTAAGACATGAAACCATAAAACTTCTAGAAGAGAACATAGGCAGTAAATTGTTTGGCACTGTTCTCAGTAATAATTTTTTGGCTATGTGTCCTCAGGTAAGGAAAACTACAGCAAAATTAAACATATGGGACTACATCAAACTAAAAGGCTTATGCACAGTAAAGAAAACTATCAACAAAATGAAAAGATCACCTACTGAATGGGAAAAGACAGTTGCAAATGATATATCTGATAAGGGGTTAATAGCCAAAATACACAAAGAAATCATACAACTCAACATCAAAAAGTATAAATTGGTACAGTCACTATGGAAACAGTATGGAGATTCCTCATAAAAATTAAAGGAAGGAAGGAAAGGAAAGTCACTCAGTCGTGTCCGACTCTTCACGACCCCATGGACCACAGCCTACAAGGCTTCTCTGTCCATGGGATTTTCCAGGCAAGAGCACTGGAGTGGGGTGCCATCGCCTTCTCCAAATTAAAAGAACTACCATATGATCCAGTGACTGCACTCCTGGGTGTTTATCTGAAGAATACAAAAACACTAATTAGAAAAGAACTATGTACCCCTTATGTTCATTGCGGCATTATTTACAATAGCCAAGATATGGAAGCGATCTAAGTGCCCATCAATAGATGAATGGATAAAGAATATGTGGTAAAGATATACAATGGAATATTGCGTGCCTGCTAAGTTGCTTCAGTCATGTCCTACTCTGTGTGACCTTATGGACTGTAACCTGCCAGGCTTCTCTGTCCATGGGATTCTCCAGGCAAGAATACCAGAGTGGGTTTGCCAGGCCCTCCTCCAGGGAATCTTCCCCACCCAGGGACCAAACCCACATCTCTTACGTCGCCTGCAATGGCAGGCGGGTTCTTTACCACTAGTGCTATTTGGGAAGCCCCACAATGGAATATTACTCAGCCATAAAAAACAAAATCTTGCCATTTTGACAACATGGATTGACCTAAGAGATATTGTGCTAAGTAAAATAAGTCAGAAAAAGACAAAAACTGTATGATTTCACTTAGATGTGGAATCTGAAAAACAAACAAACATAACAAAACAGAAATGAGTTAGAGATACAGAGTATGAATAGGTGGTTGCCAGAGGGGAAGGGGGCAAAGAGGGAGGAAAGAAAAAGTAAGGAAGATTAAGAGGCACAAACTTTCAGTTGCAAAATAAGTGAGTCATGGTTATAAACTGTACTGTGTGAGGAATATAGTCAATAACTCTGTAGTATCTCTGAATGGTGACATATCATAACTAGACCTACATGACCATTTTTAAATATACAGAAATATCAAATAACTGTGTTGTATAACAGTAACTAACACAGTGTTGTGGGTCAATTATATTTCAAAAACAAACTCATAGAAAAAGAGATCATATTTGTGGTTACCAAAGGGAAGGAATTGGGGGAGGGGGAATTGGAGAAGATGGTCAAAAGGTACAAACTTTCGGTTATAAGATAAATAAGTACTAGGGATATGCCAGCAAATTTGGAAAACTCAGCAGTGGTCACAGGACTGGAAAAAGTCAGTTTTCATTCCAATCCCAAATATAGGCAATGCCAAAGAATCTTCAAACTACCACACAATTGCACTCATTTCACACACTAGCAAAGTAATGCTTAAAATTCTCCAAGCCAGGCTTCAACAGTACATGAACCGAAAACTTTCAGATGTTCAAGCTGGATTTAAAAAAGACAGAGGAACCAGAGATCAAATTGCCAACACCCACTGGATCACAGAAAAAAGAAGAGAATTCCAGAAAAACACCTGCTTCATTGACTATGCTAAAACCTTTGACTGTGTGGATCACAACAAACTGTGGAAAATTCTTAGAGAGATGGGAATACCAGACCACCTGACCTGCCTGAGAAAGCTGTATGCAGGTCAAGAAGCAACAGTTAGAACTGGACATGGAACAACAGACTGGTTCCAAACTGTCAAAGGAGTACGTCAAGGCTGTATATTGTCATCCTGCTTATTTAACTTATATGCAGAGTACATCATGAGGAATGCTGGGCTGGATGAAGCACAGGCTGGAATCAATATTGCCGGGAGAAACATCAATAACCTCAGAAATGCAGATGGCACCACCCTTATGGCAGAAAGCAAACAGGAACTAAAGAGCCTTTTGATGAAGGTGAAAGAGGAGAGTGAAAAAGCTGGCTTAAAACTCAATATTTAAAAGACTAAGATCATGACATCTGGTCCCATCTCTTCATGGCAAATACATGGGGAAACAATGGAAAACAGTGTCAGACTTTATTTTCCTGGGCTCCAAAATCACTGCAGATGGTGACCGCAGCCATGAAATTAAAAGACGCTTGCTCCTTGGAAGAAAAGCTATAACCAACCTGGACAACATATTAAAAAGCAGAAACATTACTTTACTGACAAAGGTCTGTCTAGTCAAAGCTATGGTTTTTCCAGTAGTCATGTATGGATGTAAGAGTTGGACTATTAAAAAAGCTGAGCACCGAAGAATTGATGCTTTTGAACTGTGGTGTTGGAGAAGACTCTTGAGAGTCCCTTGGACTGCAAAGAGACCAAACCAGTCCATCCTAAAGGAAATCAGTCCTGAATGTTCATTGGAAGGAGTGATGTTGAAGCTGAAACTCCAATACTTTGGCCACCTGATGCGAATAACTGACTCATTAGAAAAGACCCTGATGGCTGGGAAAGATTGAAGGCAGAAGGAGATGACAGAGGATGAGATGATTGGACGGCATCACCAACTCAACAGACATGATTTTGAGCAAGCTCTGGGAGCTGGTGATGGACAGAGAAGCCTGGTGTGCTGCAGTCCATGGGATCACAAAGAGTTGGACACGACTAAGGAACTGAACTGAACTGAGCTAGGGATATAATGTACAACATGATTAATATAATTAACACTACTGTATGTTATATACTAAAATTCTTAAGAGTAAATCCTGAATTCTCATTATAAGGAAAAAAGGTTTTCTGTTTCTTTAATTTTATATCTATGAGTTGATGTTTACTAAACTTACTGTGATAATCATTACCTGTAAGTCAAATCATTATGCTGTCCACCTTAAATTTATACAGTGTTGTGTGTCAGTTTTATCTCAATAAAGCTGGATGAAAAATCAATAACAATAAAACAAGTTAATTTATGTACTAAATAATCAAATATTAATTGAATATTGACTGCAATATCCTTTTTATTGGTCTTTGTGTTAAGAAGAATAGAAGCCAAAGAAAACGCTTTTCTGCAACCTGCATGGCTGTGCTGGATTCTGATCCTTCCTACCTCATCCATTTCACTCTTATAGGTACCCACTGTGCTCACTTACTCTCCAACCATTTGGTCTTCTTCTGTTCCTAGAATCCACTCAACCAGTTACGGCTTCGGGGCCCCTGCACTTGCTGGTCCTTTTTTTCCAGAGTGTTCTTCCCTCAACACTGACCATGCCTGGCTTCTTCTCCCTCATAGGGATCTTCCAGTACTTTCCCACCAAAAGTATCCAGCCCTCCACCCCCACCCCAGTCACTCTATCACAGTATCTTGCTTTATTGTCTTTCTAAAACTTATTTCAACCTTGTTAGTTTACTTGGTGATTATCCATCTCCCCTATTTAGAAAGAAGCACAAAAGCAGGGACCCTGTCTATCAAGTGCTGTTCTTGAAATAGATGCTTTGGGTAGGTGTGTTTCCCCTTCTGACAGTGCTATCATCTGTCAAAGGTGTTTGAGGATCACTTTAAAAGTTACCCAAGTAAATCAGATTCACTACTCTGTAGTCATACTGAATTCTTTATTCGAAATCTTTATCCCAATTTGATTTCTATCTTATTTGCTAACTTTGGCTCTGAATTATTTGTTTCTCAAAATTAAATTCACCCTCAAGCATAAAAAGTTGTCAACTTCAATGTTAAATGCTATTCATGTTACTGCATAAATTGAATGTGTGTTAAAGAGTCAACAGTAAATATATAAGCAATAACAACAACAAAATTGCACCTTTGATAATAGTCAGAAGAAGGGCTTTAGGCTCTGAAAGCAATTTGAAAAGAGAAATCAAAAGCCTCTGATTTCAATGGGTAATTTCTAGAGTGTTATGCTGATTTAATATGATTATTTTACAGTGAAACCTCAGACAATGGAATAACAGTGTTTTCACCTCTGGATTCGTTTCTTGTTTTAGTTATTTTGAAGTAGTTCCATTTTAAAGTATTCAGTTTCTACAAAAGAACCCAATAGTATTTAGATTAAAAAGCAACTTGTGTTCTAAACAATTTGCTTTCTTCTCTTTTATAAAAATCACTCCAACCTAGCACTTCTCTATTTCACATAGAAATCTCACGCATTCTCACCAGCTCTTCCTGTTCTTTCTGACTAGAATGGACTTTCCATGCTCCAGCCCAAGTCCCAGCAAAATTTTATTATTCCTTCCAGGCCTAGCCCAGATGTTTGTCTATGAGAGTTGCATCCCTCAGAATTAATTCCATCATCCTCTGATCTCACAAACCACCTAGGTATAAATTGTATAAGTGCAGAGGCCATGTCTGTTTTCTTCAAGACTGTATTCCCAACACCTAGCACAGTATCTGGCACACAATAGGGATTCACAATATGTTTGGTGAATGAATGAATGCTTCTCTATTACCTAGCACTATTTGATTATTTAAATGTCTTCCTCCCCAACAAGACTGTCAATCTCCTCTGTACTAAGGACCACCGTCTTGTCTATCTTATATCTCTCTGAGATGTGGAGAAGGCAAGGGCAGGGCCAGAAGAAGGTCGTTTTTATCTTGTTAAAACTCCAGTATCCATTCACTTACTCTCAAATCAGCCAGGATCACATCAGACTTCCTGTTTTGCTTTTATCTTCTCTTTAATCCAAAGCCTTTGACTGTGTGGACCACAACAAACTGTGGGAAGTTCTTAAAGAGATGGGAATACCAGACCACCTGACCTGCCTCCTGAGAAATCTGTGTGCAGGTCAAGAAGCAACAGTTAGAACTGGACATGGAACAACAGATTGGTTCCAAATAGGAAAAGGAGTATGTCAAGGCTGTGTATTGTCACCCTGCTTATTTAACTTATATGCAAAGTGCATCATGAGAAATGCTGGGCTGGATGAAGCACAAGCTAGAATCGAGATTGCCAGGAGAAACACCAATAACCTCCAATATGCAGATGACACCACCCTTATGGCAGAAAATGAAGAACTAAAGAGCCTCTTAATGAAAGTGAAAAAGGAGAGTGAAAAGGTTGGCTTAAAGCTCAACATTCAGAAAACTAAGATCATGGCATCTGGTCCCATCACTTCATGGCAAATAGATGGGGAAACAATGGAAACAGGGACAGGCTTTATTTGAGGGGCTCCAAAATCACTGCAGATGGTGACTGCAGACATGAAATTAAAAGACACTTACTCCTTCAAAGAAAAGTTATGACCAACCTAGACAGCATATTAAAAAGCAGAAACATTACTTTACTGACAAAGGTCTGTCTAGTCAAAGCTATGGTTTTTTCCAGTAGTCATGTATGGATGTGAGAGTTGGACTTTAAAGAAAGCTGAGCGCCAAGAATTGATGCTTTTGAACTGAAGTGTTGGAGAAGACCCTTGAGAGTCCCTTGAACAGCAAAGAGATACAACCAGTCCATCCTAGAGGAAATCAGTCCTGAATATTCATTGGAAGGACTGATGCTGAAGCTGAAACTCCAATACTCTGGCCACCTGATGTGAAGAACTGACTAATTTAAAAAGACCCTGATGCTGGGAATAATTGAAGGAGGGAGGAGAAGGGGACAACAGAGGATGAGATGGTTGGATGGCATCACTGGCTCAATGGACATGAGTTTGAGTAAGCTCCGGGAGTTGGTGATGGACAGGGAAGCCTGATGTGCTACAGTCCATGGGGTCGCAAAGAGTTGGACGTGACTGAGCGACTGAACTGAACTGAACTGAATCTAAACAAAGGGCTTTCCTGGTGGCTCAGTTGGTAAAGAATGTGTCTGCAATGCAGAGACCCAGGTTGGATCCCTGGGTTAGGAAGATTACCTGGAGAAGGGAATGGCAACCCACTCCAGGATTCTTGCCTGGAGGATTCCATGGACAGAGAAGCCTGGTGGGATACTGTCCATGGGATTGCAGAGTCAGACGTGACGGAGTGACTAACTCTAATGGACACTTAATCCAAACAAAGCTTCTAACAGCGGAAGGAGAGACCTAGGAGCTAAAGCTTGTTCCCCTCCCCAACCCTAAGCCTGAGTTCAACTGACTGAGTCCAGATGTAGGGTCCCTTTGGCTTCGGTGTCTCCAAGTATAACACGAACCCCCTCCACTCCCTGGGTTCCTCCCACTGCCATTACCCTCCCCTACCCACTCTCCACCCTCTCCAACCTCCTCTTCCATTCCCCTACTGGAATGATCCCTCTAAAACTGGGTCACAACTTAAATGCTTAGAGAGTCAGGCTGGTAGAAAAAGGCCCAGGGAGTTAGAGGCAATGCCCTTTAAAGGTGGAAACTAATTATTGCTTGCAGGAGTATAAACATTGTTCGTAGAACAGCTGATGTTTTGGGAAATTTTTTTTAAGTTGTTGTTATTCAGTCTTTAAGTCACGTCTGACTCTTTGTGACCCCCATGGGTTGTAGCATGCCAGGCTTCTCTGTCCTCCACTATCTCCTGGAGTTTGCTCAAATTCATGTGCATTGAGTCAGGGACGCTATCTAACCATCTCATCCTATGCTGTCCTCTTTTTGTCTTCAAGCCTTCCCACAGCACCAGGGTCTTTTCCAATGATTCAGCTCTTTGCATCAGATGGCCAAAGTATTGGAGCTTCAGCATCAGTCCTTCCAATGAATATTCAGGGTTCATTTCTTTTAGAATTGACTGGTTTGATCACCTTGTAGTCCAAGGGACTCTCGAGTCTTCTCCAGCACCACAATTTGAAAGCATCAATTCTTGGGCTCTCAGCCTTCTTTACGGTCTAACTCTCACATCTGTATATGACTACTGGAAAAACCATAGCTTTGACTATACAAACATTCACTGACAAAGTGATGTCTCTGCTTCTTAATGCACTGTCTAGGTTTGTCATAGCTTTCCTTTCAAGGAGCAAGTGTCTTTTAATCTCATAGCTGCAGTCACTGTCCACAGTGGCTTTGGAGCCCAAGAAAATCAAATTTGTCATTGCTTCTACTTTTTCCCCTTCTATTTGCTATTTTTAAGTTAGTCAAGCCAATTAAAATATATGCACAGGCCAAATATGGCTTGTGAGCCACTGGTTTTCTTCTCTGTTCATCTTTGATGATCTGATCCTGATGCTCCCCATGGACCTTCTATTTCCTTACTTGAGCATCAAGACATGGACCAACTTTTGGGCCTACAACATGTCCTGCCATTTTCCATGCACCTCCCTAGACCTCAGTCTAGATCATACCATGTGACTTGCCATTCCAGGGCCCCATGCCAAGCTTTGTAATGCTTTCATATCTCTGTATGTGCTGCTCCTATTTCTTTAGTCACTGAGCCAACCACTCTTTGTTGATCAGCCAACTCAGCCAATTCAGTATGTGCTGGTTGCTGGGGACATAACTGTAAGCACTGCAGACAAATCTCCTGCCTTCATAGGCCTTACATTCAACCAGCAGATGTAGATGTTACTCAAAAAATCACATGAAGAAGTAAATTTAAAATGTGGTAAGTGTTAGGAATGAAGTCCTGAGAACATGTAACAATGAAAGCTAGCCTGATTGGCCCTGGGGATCTGGAAAGGCTTCTCTGAAGAAATGACATTTTTCATGAGTCTGAAGGATAGATAGGAATTAGCTTCCAGGGTGGCTCAGGGATAAAGAATCCTCCTGCCAAGCAGGAGCCACAGGTTTAATCCATGGGTCGGGAAGATCTCCTGGAAAAGGAAATGGCAACCCACTCCAGTATTCTTGCCTGGGAAATCCTATGGACAAAGGAGACTGGCGGGCTACAGCCCTTGGGGTCACAAAGAGTTGGACATGACTTAGCGACTAAATAACAACAACGAAAAGAGGCAGAGTCAGGGGAACTTGAGTGAGGGGAGGGAAGACATATTTGGAGTTTAGGCAAAGGAACCAGAAAGTGTGCAGTCTGGGGGAGGCCTTAGTCTGGCTTGTTTGAGGAACTGAAAAAGAACTGGGTTGCCAAGCACAGGAACTGAGAAGAATGGCATGAGATGAAGCAGGAAAGCCAGGCAGGGCTCACCATGCAGGCAGGGCTGGATCAGACATGGTGAGGGTTCTGGTCTTTATTCTAAGGACAATGACAAGCCACTGACGAGGTTTAACTAAGGATGTTTGTATGCGTGTGAGACAGACAGACAGACATATCAGATTTACATTTGGAAAACACTATGCTGGCTTCTGGGTAGAGAAATAGAGAAGAGGGGTAGGAGCAAAAGGAGAAGTTGGGGACCAGTTCAGAGGTTGCAGAAGTTCAAGCGAGGCATCATGGCACCTAAGATGGAGACACAGGTAGTGGAGATAGAGAAACACAGAGAGGCAATATTTATGAAGTAAACAATAAAAAGGTTCAGGCATGGATTGCATAGGGTGGGCGTAGAGCAGATAGGCAATAGAGAGAAGTTAAAGACGACTCCCAGATTTCTGATTGTGTGGGGGAGTTGGGGGTGCTAGTCCCTAAGACAGGGAACTTGGGAGGAGAAGCAGGCTGGTGGTGAAAGCAACGGGGAGAAAGAGAGCTTAGCAATACACATTTATCAAATGCCTATTCTGTTCCAGCCTCTGTCTATATATAAAGACAGAAATAGTTCCTGCACACAAGGGGGACAGGCATAAAAAATTACTATAATCCAAACATTACACAGGCCTCATAACCCTGTGAACTCAAACAAAGTCATACGAACACTAATCATTCCAAGTTCCTGTTGTTCCCCCTATGAAATTCCCTTCAAGTATCTTGGGGACATTTCTAGGGACTTTTCACAAGCGACTGTCAGACTAAGTATTGAGGCTAAGTCATTGGGCACATCAGCCCCACACTGACCCCCTTTGTCCCTGCCCACTGACCCCAGGAAGGGTGCCTTCTGTAGGAATGCTAAGAGCACCCCGGACTAGAGTGAGGCCAACAAGCAGCCTGGCCCTGGAAGTGGATTCCTCCTTTAGCGTTGCTGGCACATGATGCTCTCAAGTGCTGGAGCAAGCCTGGGTCTAACTGAAGGAGTTAGTTTCTCAAGTCATCTGAGCCCTGAAGCAGCATCGCTAGTGCTACAAGTTTGAGTTCTACTGGGGACACGGTGAGTTTGATGGGTCTCTGGGACATCAATAGGGGGATGTAACAAGATGCAATTGGCTTCTGGATTTGCAACACAGAAGTCTGGGTTAGAGATCTAAATTCCAGATCATGGAGTAGGGATATCAGGCACAGGACCCAGCTCTAACTCCCAACATTTAAAATGCCCTGCCCCCACTTCACCTGGCAACTTTCATCCAAATCTCACCTTCCCTCATTTATGTTGGCAGTTGGCCAGTCACTCCTTCCTGTGCATTCCAGCAGCCCCTGGTATAGTCCTCTATGATTAAGCACTTTTCACACTGCCTGATAACTCTTGATTTATATATTTGTCCTCTTCACTCTACAGTAAGCTCCTTGAGGGCATGGACTCTTATTCAGTGTCGGCCCTCATTCCATTTTCATCCACCACACAGGCAAAGACCAAAACTATGGGAAGGAAGATAAAGGAGATGTAGTGCATATATGCAATGGAATATTACTCAGCCATTAAAAAGAATGAAATAATGCCATTTGCAGCAACATGGGTGGACCTGGAGATTATCATACTGAGTGAATAAGTCAGACAAAGAAAGACAAACATCATATAATATTGCTCATATGCAGTCTTTAAAAATGACACAAATGAACTTATCTACAAAACAGAGAACTAGTTTATGGTTACTGGCAGTGGGCAGTGGGGGATAAGATTGTGTTTGGGATTGACATTACATACTACTATGTTTAAAATAAAATGCCCTTCCATGAAAAAATAAAATCAGGTTAAAAAAAACTATGGGATAAGAATAGCCTGAATTGACTGAGGAGGTGGGAGAAGAGGATGTTGCTAGGTACAGTTTTATTGTGTCATTTCTATGAATTTATGCCATGAGTATATTGATATCAGTGCACAAAGATGTTCTGTAGGATGATGTTCATTGCAGATGTTCTGTAGGATGATGTTCATTGCAGTATCATTTGTAATACTGAAAAGCTGGAATCAACCTACATTTCCATCAGAAGGTAATGAGAAGTACTTGGTGGAATAATATCCTACCATGAAAAATGAAGTAGATTTACATATACTGATAAGGGATATTTGAATATAATATTTCATTTAAAAATAAGTCAAAAATTGTTCATATAGTATATTGCAGTTTGTGTTTAAAAGGACAGACTCACATACAGGTGCCTAAAAATGTCTAGAAGTTTACATAAGCAACCACTGAATAGTGGATATATTTAGAAAAGCACAGTCAAGTGAATGGGCCAGGTTTTAAGGGGAATTTTACTTTTCACTCTATTCCTTTCTTATGGTTAGATTTTCCTTAAAACTAGAAGCATATTATTTTTATAATAAAATGTGCTATTTATTTAACATTTGTAACCTTCTAGGCATTACTCTACTTTGTATAAATGTGCTCTTTGAGTCCTCAAACAGCCCTATGAAGTAGGTAGTAGGGGTATTTTTTTTTTGTTTGCCCTTTTGTTTTTGGCTGCACCACAAGGTATGTGGGATCTTAGCTCCCCAACTAGGAATCAAACCCATGCCTCCTGCAGTGGAAACACAGAATCTAACCACTGGACCACCAGGGAAGTCGCAGATGTAGCTTAACCTCATTTTATAAATGAAAAAAGTAAGCACAGAGATGCTAAATAATCAAAGCATATATTTTTAATAATTAAAAAATCTTAGGCAGGGGAGGGATAAATTGGAAGATTGGAATTGACATATACACACTACTATACACAAAATAGATAATAAGGACCTACTATATAGCACAAGGAACTCTACTCCATACTCCATACTCTGTAGGTGGCCTATATGGGAGAAGAATCTGAAAAAGAATGGATATATGTATGTGCATAATGGATTCATTTTACTGTGTGCCCGAGACTAACACAACACTGTAAATCAAATATATTCCAATAAAAAATTTTAAATCTTAGAAAAATTTTAAATATTGAATTTTGGTCTCCCTTTCTCCTTCCATATCCTCCACATATTTGGCACCATAGATGTTTAAGCTTAAACAGATGGATAGAAGAGAAACTCTCTGGCCCAGGGAGAGCTGGAGAGCTCCAGGCTGGAGCCCTTCAACTCTTGGGAACTGACTGCAAAGCAGGGAAGGCAGACGGGGCCTGCAGATCCTCCATTCATGGATCAAGCACAAGTCAAGCAGCCATGTGCAAAAAAAAAAAAAAAAAAGGTCCTTCCAGCCTCTCTGTTAGGGACTCACATGAAAGTGAAAACAAGCAATAAGGTACTCAATAAAATAGTAACAATGGCCACTATCGCTTATCAAGCACCTACTAATTGCCAGTTCCCATGCTGAGTGCTTTACAAACACTATCTGTTTAATCCTAACAGCCCCAAGGTAGGTATTGTTATGACCCCTTGTTTATCAAAGAGGAGAAAGCAAGGCTGAGTAAGTTTAAGTAATGCGCTCAATCATCCGGCAGGAAAGCCAGATTCGGACCTAACTTCATCTGAATCACAATGCTCTCAATTAATCTTGCATCCTACACCATAGAAACTGAATGCAGGGAGGAAATAGGGTAGAAGAAACCTCTCTCCCACCTCCAAAACAAAGTCTAGCCACAGTCAGTGAAAATGAGATAGATTAGAGAACAGGCCTTTCAGATCCACAGCTAACATGAAACACCCAAAAATCTTCACTAGGCGCTAAATGGAATAACAACTATCCTGATTCTGCCTATAAACCCAGGAGGTTTACACTGTTATTTGTTAATGTTCACAACAACTCTGGAAGGTATTTGTCATCAACTCAACTTTAGAGAGGAAGAAACTAAGGCTCAGACAGGTTATAGTTTTACTAACGGTATACAGCAAGGACAAGGCATAGCTGGCTTTAAATTTGTCTGCCTCACTCCAAAGTCAGTTTCTTCACAAGGCCATGCTGTTAATACCTTCAGGTGAAGCTCGGGCACAGTATATCGTGGTCAGCACAAAATGAAATCCAGACCTCCAGTCTTTCAGGACAGAAATTACTCTTCTCTGACCCCAGGGAAGACCCCATTCCACCCCCAAACAGAAGGCTGTTGCTTCGCCTACTTGGTGAACACACTGCAGGGTCACAACATAACACCTCAGAGATAACCGTTTTTGTATCTCACTAGGAAGGCTCAAACTTCTCTTCAACCCCATCTTTAGACAAAGTAAGTAAAGGTCTGACAGCCTCTCAGAATGTTGATTCTAGTCTAGAAACCCACAGATACCAACCACTACCCAGCGCCTTCTCAGACACTTCTTTATCAAAGTTTTATTAGCCTCAGCTCAAGGTACCTCCAGCTGAGCATCTCATTACAGAGCAAGGACACTTCAGACATTTGTAACACCACCACCCAAGCAGGAATTTCAAGGACAGCAGCAGAAATTAATCGCAAGGGAGCTATAAATCCTCTTCACCCCCTCTCCCCTCCTCCATACACTGGCTCTCTCAAATCATCTACTTTTTCCCAGTCCACAAATGGATTACTCCCATACCTTAAACACATCTGTGACAGTCTCATCTCTGTTCATGTATTCACACTTTCCTTTGCCTGGAATTCATTCTCCCCTGGCTGAAATCTAACTTCCACTTTGAACTCTAATCCCACCTAATATTTACTTATCTTTGGGCATTTGTCACATTACATTCTTCATTACAATTATCCAAAAACATTCCTTTCTTTTTTCCTCCTCCTTAATTATAAACTATCTATGTGACCTCAAAGTAAGTACTGCCTAGGCACTGGAGATAAATATGTGATAATTTATGCAGATTTGTGTTTTGTTCTCATTCCTGCTGGTGATTTATCTCCCTACCCCCAAGAAGGCAGCCAAGCCCTAATGTTCCCTAAGCTGAAGGCTTCTAAGTTTCAAATCTAAAAATCAGCAGTTTTTAGGCACCCAGAAGACAATTTCCAGAAATGCTTTTGGAAAGCGTGGGTTTATTAGGGGAACAGATCCCGAAGGAAAAGGGATGAGAGCGAATGCTTTGAATGAGAGAAGCAAAAAAAAATCTGTGGGGGGAAGAGTTAGAGAAGGTACCAAGTGTTAGAGTTTATGGAAAGTAAAGACCTAGCCTTCATCTGCATATAGCACCCCAGGATAAGGAGTAGGCTGTGGGAGACTGTCCACTATAATGCCTTGGCCTTGAGAGCTGTGGTAAGGGTCTGTCTCTTTGAGAAAGTGTGGAAAGATGATTTACAGCAGGAGGATTAGCACTCACATCAGAAGAAGCCACCCGAATGATGCAACCATCACAGATTAGAGCTGGCCTCTACCCCATTTTTGTGTGTGAAAGAAACACAATCTGCAGAAAGCAGTACTATATGCAGAGAGTTAAAACGCTTCACCTTTCAGATGACTTCTCTGATCAACAACGGCTAAGTCTAAGAACCTACTATACTGGAAATGACAGGATACGACTTCTTGGACTCCCTGTTTCCGTCTGGGGCCCTTTTCCTGGCTGGATATTAGGTCTCCGATCTAACCCTCCCTCTTAGTTTAACTCCTCCAATAGCCTTCAGTCTTTCCACTGACCAGTCCTTCCTCAATGGCCCCCTCCAAGTCTGGCCGCATCTCCACCCCTCAACCCTACGTCAGGCTCTCCCTTAGTCGTTCCTTCTTCACTCTAATCTCCCTTGTGTCTCTCACCCTGGCCATCTTCTGCCCAGTCAGCCCCAATTCTCTCTCCTTCCCCTACCGCATCCCCCGGGAGGGTCTCCTTTCATTCTTCAGTAACCGGCCCCCTCCCCACCCCGCCCCCGCCCCACCCAACTGAGCACAGGCACCCCCACCACCCCAGCTCAGCCGTTGGAGGCGTGGCCCCGCGAGTAACAGGTCTCCCGCCCCACACTCCGCGGGCTCGCGCGCAGACAAAGACATTCCACAGCCCCCGCCCGCTCCGTGCACTCGGCCAGAAGAGGGAGGAGACACGTGTCCCGCTAGCGCCGAGTCACGTGGAAAAGAAACGAACGGGGCCCGCGGCCTCCCGCGCACGCGCACAAGTACCCGGCCTGGAGGGCTCGGAGGGAAAAGAGGAGAGAGGAGGCGACTTCTTCAGACTCCACGGCGGTGCGCAGGCGCCGTGGCCCGACCGGGGACTTTGTTCTCCGCGGAGAGACCCAAGGGCGGTGCCGGTGGCTGGCTGCGCACGCGCGCCGCCTCATTTCCGGTGCTCTCTTTTGCTGGGTCGCTCGGGTCGGCTTCGGTCGCTGTCGCTCCCGCTCTCCCACCCCCGCCAACCGCCGCTCGGGCCGCCGGCGCTCAGGCCTCCGCCGCTACCGCGTCGCTTCCTCGATCCCTTAATCGCACATCCTGCCCAATGCAGCGCCGGGACGACCCCGCCGCTCGCATGAGCCGGTCCTCGGGCCGCAGCGGCTCCATGGACCCCTCAGGTGCCCACCCCTCCGTGCGTCAGGCGCCCCCTCGGCAGCCACCGCTGCCTCACCGGTCCCGGGGAGGCGGAGGAGGGTCTCGCGGGGGCGCCCGGGCCTCGCCCGCCGCGCAGCCGCCACCGCTGCTGCCGCCCTCGGCCACCGGTCCCGACGCGACAGTGGGCGGTCCAGCGCCGACCCCGCTGCTGCCCCCCTCAGCCACTGCCTCCGTCAAGATGGAGCCGGAGAACAAGTATCTGCCCGAACTCATGGCCGAGAAGGACTCACTCGACCCGTCCTTCACTCACGCCATGCAGTTGCTAACGGCAGGTAAGCGGGCCTCTGGGGTCCCTCTGGGTCGCCCGGCCATCCGGAGGCATGGGTGGTAGCGGCTTTGTTCCGCTTGCTTCCCGTTCCCTGAGGACCTAGGCAGTCGTGGACTCCTCTCATCTTCATCTTCGGAAGCTTAAGATTCCACGTTCCCATCCCGGCCCAGAGTGCGAGGGAGAATTTCCAGGCGGCAGTGGAGGCCCGGAGGGAACTTGGCGATCTCTTAGCGCAAAGATCTTGATGGATAAATGCCGCGTTCCCCGCCCCCTGGGCCGACCCTTCCTCCTCCCCTCTTGCAGCTGCCCTGCGCTCCGAGTGCTCAGATTCTTCCAGAAAGGAACCTTCATCTCCCCCTTCCCCCAAAGGGGAAGCTTGTTTGATCGCGGGTGGCTGTCGGCGCCTCAACTGAGAGTGTAGGAGGTGAAGACAGCCTGAGCCGGGAGGGACCGTGAGTGGGGCGGGGGGCGAGGTGAGATGCGATGAGACTGGGGTCCCCTGTCCAGCGCCGCGGCCGCAGGGGCCGGTCGGACTTAGCGGTAACTGGAGCTTGAGTTGCTTGGAGGCAGGAGCAACCTGTGGGAATCCGAGCTTGAGGTTTTCCGAATTATATTTACGACCTCGGCAGATAAGATGGTCATTTCTGCCTAGCCAGACTTTTTGGATCCCTTTATTTTATAATGTGTGTTGTGCATTCAGGAAAGGGGAAAAAAATAAACCTAGAGACGGTGAAGGGGTAAGGGGTGATAGAGGGAGGTTAAGGATGGTTTGCGTGGCATTCCCAATCAAATGGAAAAAATTGACAGAAGTTTGCGTGGCCTCCTCCCCCGCCCTTCTCAGTAGTGAAACAGACAAGGAATAGTAGTCTTTGTTCTCTTGTCTGTAGACTAGCGCTCCTTTTTTGCGCAAAACTAGCCATCATCTAGTCGCTCTGATTTCTCCTGAAAACCGCCTATTTTGCCCTCTCTTCCTGTTAAAACGGTATAATAAGAGTGTCTTATGATACCTAAATTTTCTAAGCAAATAAAAATTCAAAACCTTCCAACACTGAGTGAGTAGTTGGACTCTTTGGCAGGATTGAAATAATGGACAGGCCCCATATGAAAATATCTTTTCCCCTGTGTGTGTTCTCTATCTCCCAACATTAGAGATCTTTACTTTTAAACAGTAAACAAAGCCCCAGACATTCAAGAATAACATTTAAATAAACTGCTTACGGTTTCAACTCTGTGCTTTGCTCTTCTATAACACAGTCAGATTGTTTGAAACATTACTGTTCATTGTGTTCTTCTGGCAAACTCTTTGAGGGCAAGGAAAGCTTTCTAAATCTTATTGTCTTGCATATAGCAAATACCAGTTGTTTGAATCTGAAAGCAAGTACATGTAGGTTCAAGAACCTCAGACAATGGTAAAAGTTGACTGGCTTTTATTTTTGTTTTCTTGCATCTTCAGACAGTCCAGATTAAATGTGTAGAATAAAATAACAAACTTTAGAACTGTAAGGTAGTTGACTTGGGTTTGAAATTCTAGCTCTTGACTAGTCATCTACTCTTGGGAAACTTTCTGAATCTCACTAAGCTCATCTGTAAAGTGGGGTGGTGAGTTGTGAGGATTAAATGTTGTATAAAAAGCTCTGGCACAGTTCCTTTTGACCTATAATCATTAGCTAATAACTTGCCACCAGTCTTCTAGTTGTAAATTTGTGGTACAGAGTTAGGATGAAACGCAAAAATTTTCTTGCTATTCTGCACACATCAGGTGTCCAGTGCTAGTCTAGTCTTCTAAGTAAAATACGATTTCTTAGAATAGCTATCACAAATTTAATCCTTATGGTGAAGGTGTTAGTTGCTCAATCATGTTCAACTCTTTGTGACCCCATGGACAGTAGCTTACCAGGCTCCTGTGTCCATGGGATTCTCCGGGCTAGAATACTGGAGTGGGTTGCCATGCCCTCCTCCAGGGGAATCTTCCTTACCCAGGGATCGAACCCAGGTCTTCTGCATTGCAGGCAGATTCTTTACCATCTGAGCCACCAGGAAAGCCTGATCCTTAAATAAAATTTTCACCTCTCTCTTACTGCTTAACTTTTGTCACAAGAGAGCGTGCTTTAATTTTTTTTTAAATTTGAGCTTTTTTCCCTCTCTCATTTTTTAAAAAATATATATTTTTTATTTATTTGACTGTGTCAGGTCTTAGTTTTCACCAATAAGCTTCATTCCTCTGTGGCATGTGGGATCTTAGATCCCAGGGCCAGGTATCAAACCTAGGTCCCCTGCATTGCAGGATGGATTCTTAACCACTGGACCACTGGAGAAGTCCAAAGCTTTTTTTATGTCTTTTTTCTTTAACCAAATTGAATTTTAATTGGAGAAAGGGGGTTGAGGTAATGCTGGCTCATTGAGAGAACTGACTTGGGAAACGTGAATACTCCTCAGTATGGATGTGCTGTGCTTAGTGGCTCAGTCATGTCTGACTCTTTGCAACTCCATGGACTGTAGCCCACCAGGCTCCTCTGTCCATGGGGATTCTCCAGGCAAGAATACTGGAGTGGGTTGCCACTAGGGATCTTCCCAACCCAGGGATCAAACCCAGATCTCCCACATTGCAGGCAGATTCTTTACTGTCTGAGCCAGCAGGGAAGCCCAAGAATACTGGAGTGGGTAGCCTATCCCTTTTCCAGGGGAACTTCCAGACCCAGGAATTGAACCTGGGTCTCCTGCACTGCAGGGGGATTCTTTACCAGCTGAGCTACCCAGGAAGACTCTTAGCATGGATAAATGTTGATATATGTTGGACCCAGCTTTTAAGGTTTTTTTAAGTTGAGTATAGTTAATTTATTTTAAGATATTTTTGAATGATCTGGAAAAGGGATTGTAGTAAAGTTGACCAATTGTGAGGAAATGAGACTGAGAATACAATAACTCTGTGATGAGGTTACGTGTAGGAAAAATATGACTAACACTATGCTGGATGCTGGACACTGGCCTGAGCACTTTACATCAACTATTAACCTTACTAAGAGGAAGTTACTCTTATTATTCTTGCCTTTATTTCTACATATGAGGAAACCAAGACAAGCAGATTAAATAATTTGCCTAAGATAACAAAATCAATAAACGGCATAAGGAAGATTTTAAGTCAGTCTCAGTCTGGATCCTCACACCTAAACCTCTTTGCTCACCACTCCCTCATCCCTCACTATAGTGCCTGCAACAAATTGTACTCAAAAAAATTTATGTGTGGTAAAATATTGAAAGAAAATCTGAACACATCATAGTCTAGCCAACAGATCAGTGAAGGTGACAAGACCAAGACACAGAAGGAGGAAACCCAGAGAGCATAGCATTTGGGACTGTGACTCCTCCAGGCAACTCTGCCCGTTTCCCAAGAGGTGCCACAAGACCCAGACCACTCTTGCCTTCCCAGCCCTCCCTCTCCCTTTCCCAGCTTAACCTTATTTTGTACTTATCAGCATCTGACGCACCATATGTTGTAGTTAATGTGTTTGCTTGTTGGCTACCCCCTCTTTATGACCAAAATGTCAGCTCTACCAGGGCAGGGATCTTTTGTCTGCTTTGTTCACAGCTGTGTCTTCTGTTCCTTTAAGAGTACTGCACAGAGTGGCCTCTTACTAAATAGTTGGTGAATGAATATTCATCTTCATTGCATGATGGAAAACTATCAACACAATTCTGAAGGATTTCAGTTTTGAATATAGACTTCTATATTAGCCAAATTGATAATCAGCTATGATGACAATTAAATGCATTTGCAAAAGTACAAGGACTCTCAGGGTACCCATGCTTGTTTTCTGAAACAAATAATTTATCATATTATTTGTGTTAAATACTTACATAATAAACATAAGATGTTTTTATATATATCAGTGTTCTTCTTCTACTTTTTCTAACTGGGAAAATACAAGTCAGTATAAATGACTCAGGAATAAGTAAACATTTTGAATAGAGTAACAATCCCGGGATGATCTTGAAAGGATACTCAGCAGTTCATTCTCCAAAAGCACTCAGTGCAGGGACTTCTCTGGTGGTCCAGTGGTTAAAACTCTACACTTCCACTGGTTAGGAAACAGATCCTGCATGCAGCATGGCAAGGCCAAAAAAAAAAAAAAACACGTCAGTTCAGAATATTTCCCCACAAAAACCTATTGAAATTTCAAAATAGTTAATTTCTGTGTTTTATTTACAACGTGCTATAGAAATACATCTTTTTTGATGTATTTAAATACATCTAAGTCATGTCTGATTCTTTGTGACCCCATGGACTGCAGTCAGCCAGACTTCCCTATCCTTCACTATCTCTGGAGTTTACTCAAACTCACATCCATTGAGTTGGTGTGGCTCTCCAACCATCTCATCCTCTGTCACCCCCTTCTCCTGCCCTCAGTCTTTCCCAGCATCAGGAATTTTTCCAGTGAGTCAGCTCTTTACATCAGGTGGTCAAATGTTGGAGCTTCACCATCAGTCCTTCCAATGAATTCAGGGTTGATTTCCTTTAGGATTGACTGATATAATCTCCTTGCGTTCCAAGAGGCTCTCAAGTGTCTTCTCCAGCGCCATAATTTGAAAGCATCAGTTCTTTGACACTCAGCTTTTTTTATGGTCCAACTCTCACATCTGTACATGACAACTGGAAAAACTGTAGGTATGATTGTACAGACCTCTAGCAAGACCTATTAAACCCAAGAAGTGGAATTGCAGGGGAACTATAGACCAAATAATGGCTGTCTATATCCACAGTTTCTTCATGTATGTGAATTCAACCAACAGTGAATCAGAAATATTCAGGGGTAAGGGGATTCCAGAATTTCCAAAAAACAAAACTTGAATTGGCTTTGCAGTGGTTTACCTTGCAACTATTTACACTGTATTAGACGTTATAAGTAATCTAGAGATGATTTGAAGTACACAAGAGGATGTGTGTAGGTTATCTATAAGTACTATGTCATTTTATATAAGGTACTTGAAATCCTCTTATTTTAGTATGGGGGTGTGGTCCTGGGACCAATCTTCTTGGGACAGTGAGGGATGTCTTTGTAGGTATGAATATAAATACTAGGAAAGAAAGAGGCAGCATTTACCATTTGCAACAACTTCATGGTTGTTTATCTAGGAAAGTAGGAATGTATTGGGAATATGCTCAAACTTTTGTTCGTGAATGCCTCAGTAATAAAATGGTGTACCTTATTTCATCATTGATTGGATACTGAGTAGTTTTCAAAATGAAATACTTACACAGCAGTGAAAATGAAAACTATAGCTGAATGCCACAGCATGGAGAGATCTTAGAAATCTAATGTTACATGAAAAGGTCAATCCCATAAGGCTTTATCCATGTGGTACAATATTGTTTTTATGGAACATGTAATACCAAAAATTAACTAAAATATTGTTAGCATGCATAAATTTCAGATAAAGCAATTTTTAACAAAACTTAACATGTGTTGACCATACGACTCAGCAATTATATTTGTGGGCATTTATCCCAGAAAAATTAGAACTCACATTCATAGGAAACCTGTACATGAATGTTCATAATAGCCAAAAACTGGATATAAGCCATATGTGTCCAGTTGATGAATAGTTTCGCAGTGGTACATCCATACCATGAAATACTACTCAACAGTAAAAAAAAAAAGAAATGAACTATTAATAAAGGCAACAACTTAAGATATCTCCATAAATTGAGGGGGTGGGGATCAGGCCTTGCAGCTTGTAAGATCTTGATTCCCTGACCGGGGATTGAACCCCAGCTCTGGTGGATAAGCACCAAGCCCTAACCACTAGACAGCCAAGGAATTCCCTCAAGAGAATTATGCTGAGTGAAGAAGCCAACCTCAAAAGATTACATACTGTATAATTCCATTAATTTAACATTCTTGAAAAGACAAAATAATTGAGTTGGAGAACATCAGTGATTGCCAGTGTGAAGGAGAGAGGAAGGGCAGTGACTGTGCCTATAGAAGGGCAGCATGAGGGATCTTTGTGTTCTGTGCTGTACTGGAATCGTTCTGTACCGACACTGGTTGTGGTCGCATGAATCTGATTAAATTGCACAGAGCTAAGCACACACGCGTGCGTGGACACACATGTACATGCAAAACTGGTGACATCCAAATAAAGTCAGTAGATTGTATTTGCATTTTTTGGTTATGATATTGTATTATAGACATGCAAAATGTTATCATAGAGAATAGTGGGTAAAGGATATAGGAGATCTCTTATTTCTTAAAACTGCATGTAAATCTACAATTATCTTAAGATAAAGCGGTTTGTTTGTTTTGTTTTTAAAAGGAAAAAAAGCCCTAAACTGTAAGTTGTACCCTAAGAAAGAGATTTGGGAGACCATGGTCAATAGGCCATGATAAGACTTTGCCATTATCTTGGAATATGGGAATTACTGCAAGGAGATCCAACCAGTCCATTCTGAAGGAGATCAACCTTGGGATTTCTTTGGAAGGAATGATGCTAAAGCTGAAACTCCAGTACTTTGGCCACCTCATGCAAAGAGTTGACTCATTGGAAAAGACTCTGATGCTGGGAGGGATTGGGGGCAGGAGGAGAAGGGGACGACCGAGGATGAGATGGCTGGATGGCATCACGGACTCGATGAACGCGAGTCTGAGTGAACTCCGGGAGTTGGTGATGGACAGGGAGGCCTGGCGTGCTGCGATTCATGGGGTCGCAAAGAGTCGGACACGACTGGGCGACTGAACTGAAGTGAACTAACTTGGGCTTTGACGGATTTTTTTTTTTTTTTTTTTTTTTAGCCAATACCCACCCTTAGTCAAGATTGTATATGAAATACCGTGTCTGTTTTTC
The DNA here is from genome assembly GCF_014754425.2 of Oryx dammah. NCBI lineage: Eukaryota > Metazoa > Chordata > Mammalia > Artiodactyla > Bovidae > Oryx > Oryx dammah. The sequence goes on from NW_024070211.1 coordinate 14,319,965, forward strand.
TGGGGAGTTAGCCTGTAAGGGCTCATGACCCTAAATAAAATTAAAAATGTATAGCTGTGTGTTCTTGCTTTACATAATAAATAGTTTGAAAAATGAAAAGAATGGAGTGGCTTTATACAAAGTTAATAAACTTACTGGACTTGTGAATCCAAAAGGATTTACCAACAGACAAGATACAAGGCAGAGAACTATAAACTTGGGAATGGTAAAGTTATATGAATTGTTAAGGGAAGTTGGGAGTGTTAATGGTATATTTCTTTAATTTGATATATGTTTATAGATGCCTGTTGTCTATTAGGCATTGTATTATAAATGGCAGATAGTTCAGTGATGAAGGGGTCCAGAAATGGATGATAGCAGGGGAAGGAGTGCTGTTGTTAGAAGTTTGAACTGAATACATTGATATTCTGGAGGACGGCGTGACACCTGACCTTTTGGAGCAGATACCCTTCTAGAAGCACTATCTCTAGATGCCTTAGTCAGAAAACCATGATTGTCTTGCTCCTTATGTAGCATTTATTAAGTGTTCAGTTAATGGATTGTACATGACAGTCATTTTTAGTTAAGCCAGGCCAGTTGATAAAATCTGTATATAATTTTTTCAAACTTGTCTAGTATTAATATTTTTCTGTTCATAAAATCTTTTTTCTGTTTAAAAAGAAAAATCTTCCTTTTTAAAAGTAAGAAGCAAGACTGAGGTTTAACAGTTTGCCCCAAGGTCACACAGCAAGCATGTACCAGAGTTGGGACTCACACCCAGTTCTGTTTAGCTTCAAAACTCAGGTTTTCTTCTCAGACATATATTTAAGAAGCAGTTCTCATCCTTTGGCTTCCCTGGTGGCTCAGACGGTAAAGGGTCTGCCTGCAATGTGGGAGACCCAGGTTTGATCCCTGGGTTGGGAATATCCCCTGGAGAAGGAAATGGCAATCCACTCCAGGACTATTGCCTGGAAAATCCCTTGGACAGAGGAGCCTGGTAGGCTACAGGCCATGGGGTTGCAAAGAGTCGGACACGACTGAGCAACTTCACTTTTTTTCACTTTCTTTCTCATCCTTTGGCACTTACAATACGGTTGTGATAAGGCCTACCAAAAAAAGAAAGATTGAGTTATAGTAGAAGAAATGCCACAAGACTGGTTGAATTTGCTAACTGACATACAGAATTTGGGTTTAAATACCTGCTCTGTCATTAATTTTGTGATGTTGGACAGTATTTCTGCACCTGTTAAGTGAGGATAATCCTCATTATAAAGACAAAGGGAAACCCAAAAGGGTAAGGTAATGATTATTGTCAGCATCTGACTCTGAACCAAACGGGTCACCTCTCTGCGTTGTTTACAGGATACTTTTTCTTTCTTTGACTCTTGGGACATCCAAGGTCTCCAGAGACCCAAGCAAAGATCTTTTAAAGGAGTCAATTTCACAAAGATTGTCTAGAAGTACTTTTGCCTGCGGGTAAGGCATTTTTAGGAAGCTTCACCTTTTTTTTTTTCCTTCCCTTTACAGCCTGCTTGTTAGCTCTCCACAAGAAGTGAGGCCAAGGAGAGAAATGGAAAAAAAGATCAGGCAGCTGAACATCTGAGCTGTCGATAGAGCCCTTTTGTGGCATTTAGGTGGATGACAGTGTCTGGGGGTATAAGCTGAACTTCCCAAAACTTTAAAAAATTAGCTCTTTTTTCACTTAAATAAAGTGTGCCCCTCTCTCCCTATTGAGAGGCAATATTAAAGGCATGAGGTTTGAAGTTAGAGAAAGCCTGGGTTTTAATCCTTATTTGGGTACTACTTCAACAGCTTTCTGACTTAGAGATTTAACTTCTCTGAGTTTGTTTCTTCAGTTGTAAAATAGAGATAGTACCAACTGCTTCACCTAGTAATGTTTGAGTATAAATGGGGTCATATTTGTATAGAATTTGTTATATTGTAGGCACTGAATAAAGGATTGGTCCTTCCCCTTCCAAAAGTGGAAGGTGACCCTCTTTGAAGGCTCAAGTTGCTTCTTTTGCTTTCTAGGCTAACCTGTGATTGATTTATCTTTTCAGTCCTGTTTTATTTAAACCATTGTTCTCTGAATTCTCTAAAAAATGCTTTAACATTATTTTTTAAATTGTAAGGTAAGTGGACAAGGGGATCCTAATTAAATCTACTTCGTTCAAAACATAGCAGAAGGATCTGTGTTTTAAATTTTTGCTTATTTATTATTTTTATTTGTTTGTGCCAGGTCTTATTTGGGGTGTGTGGGATCTAGTTGCCCGACCAGGGATCAAACCCCAGGCCCCCTGCATTGGGAGCAGAGAGTCTTATTTAAACGCTGGACCACCAGGGAAGTCCTAGATCCATGTTTTAGAAAGGCCGAATCGTCACAGGGCACATTTCATTGATACTAAACCTTTCTACTGGGTTCAGTTTTTGTAGCCCTGCTTCCTGTGGGAAGACAGATTAACAGATTTCAAGTCTTAGCTTCTTGTTCTGACCAATTAAAGTTTCTGGAAAGTTGATATAAAGTACAGCTGAAGGGCCTAACTAGATGGCAGCAGTTAGAACACACAGAGACATAGATGAGATGACGTATATATAACAAGTATATAACTTGTTCCACATTTTTAGAAGCTCCTCTGATTTGAAATGTGGCATCTTTGTTCCTGTAGGACATTTGAAGATTTTAAGTACCCAGTTTACCAGCCCAGAAGCTCTAGAAGAGGTGTGTTCAGAGATGGTAGCTCAAAACCAGTGACTGCAAAGTTAATATTAGCAGTAAGTGGGAAGGGATGGAGGTCAGGATACACAGGCAGTGAAACAGTAAACAAATAGGATGTTGAATGAAGCATTTAGTCTGTTGATTGTAAGGTCAAATTTGCTTTCTGCTCCAAGCAATGAAAAATAGGAGTGCAAAGAGCACTGTCATTTACGGTTCTTATAAGTGTGTAACATCTCAGTTTAGGCTTTTTAATAAACAGAGAAGCCTTCAGTTTGGAATTCTGAACTCTGTGAGTCTCAGTAACTTTCCTTTATCTGTGTATATCATAGCTAGATTTAGTCTAAACAGTTATTTTTAAAGTTTGTTAAAGGTTTAGATTTGCAGAATGTGTTTAAAGTATTATGTCTTTATATACTAAGGTATATAAAGGTCCACCAGGCTCCTCTGTCCATGGAACTCTCTAGGCAAGAATACTGGAGGGGATTGCCATTTTCTTCTCCGAAGGATCTTACCCACTCAGGGATCGAACCTGGGTTTCCCACATTTGAGGCGGATTCTTTACCATCTGAGCCACAAGGGAAGCCCATATATTGAACTAGTGGTTTTCGAAGTGTGAACCTTAGGGCAGCAATATCAGCATCACCTGGTCACGGTTTTAAATGCAGATTCCTAACACAATCCTAAATGCAATCCCAGACTGGGATTGGGTCCCAGCAGTCGAGCTGAACTAGCCGTCAAGATGATTCTGCTGCATACTGAAGTTTGAGAACCCTTATCTTTATTTTTACTTTTTGGGGGGCTCCCAAATCACTGCAGATGGTGATTGCAGCCATGAAATTAAAAGACACTCCTTGGAAGGAAAGTGTCCAATTGAAAAGCAGAGACATTACTTTGCCAACAAAGGTCCCTCTAGTCAAGGTTATGTTTCTTCCATTGGTCATGTATGGGTGTGAGAGTTGGACTGTGAAGAAAGCTGAGTGCCGAAGAATTGATGCTTTTGAACTGTGGTGTTGGAGAAGACTCTTGAGAGTCCCTTGCACTGCAGGGAGATCCAACCAGTCCATCCTAAAGGAGATCAGTCCTGGGTGTTCATTGGAAGGACTGATGCTGAAGCTGAAACTCCCAATACTTTGGCCACTTCATGCAAAGAGTTGACTCATTGGAAAAGACTCTAATGCTGGGAAGGATTGGGGGCAGGAGGAGAAGGGGACAACAGAGGTTGAGATGGTTGGATGGCATCACTGACTCAATGGACATGAGTTTGAGTGAACTCCGGGAGTTGGTGATGGACAGGGAGGCCTGGCGTGCTGCGATTCATGAGGTCGCAAAGAGTCGGACACGACTGAGCGACTGAACTGAACTGAACTATCTTTAAATTATAGAAGATAGAGACTTCCGTGTTGGCCCAGTGGTTAAGACTCCATGTTGTCAATGCAGAGGGCACAAATTTGATCCCTGCTTGGGGAACTAAGATCCCACATGCCCCTTGGCATGGCCAAAAAGTTTTTTTAAAATATGATAGATAGAAGCACTGGTAATGTTGTATAAGGAGAACATTGTGTTAGAGTGTTCCACTGATTTTAGGGCGTATAAAATTTTGTTTTATTCTCAGTGGACCATAGTATATTTTAGTTGCTAATATTCATTGCCTCCATACTCTGCCCCATCTCTGTTAGTACTCCTTTTGTAGCTGTTAACTATTCTTCATTGCCAGCTTTGTATACTGGTACCCCTTGTATATAGACATAGTGGAGATTGGGACCATGTCTGACTGGTTGTATGGTTTCTCCTGTACTTTACAGGGCCAAGTGCCTGGCCCTTAGTAAGTTTTCCATGGTGCTTAGTGATCATACCTATATCTGTCCCTTCGTGTGCCTCACCATAGGAAGCACTCAGACCCTTGGAATCACTGAATGAATGAATGGAGTTTCCTAATGATAGGAATCGTTTGGGATACTAAGGTTCTAGCTGATGAAACTGTCTTAACCTGTGAATTGAAATTACCTTGGTGCATTTGTGAATTTGGGCTAGAAAGTGTTAAGTAGATATTAAAATACTTCCTAAGAAATGTGCTTTTAGGACTTTCCTGGTGGTCCAGTGGTGAAGACTCTGGACTTCTGCAGGGGACAGAACTAAGATGAGGGCAGAACTAAGATCCTGCATGGCCAAAAGGAAAAGCAGAAAGAAAGAAATGGGCTTTAATTAGCATATTTGCATATTTTATTTTATTTATTTGGCCGTGCCAGGTCTTAGTTGTGGCATACAGCATCTTTTTAATTGCCACATCCAAAATCTAGTTCCCTGACCAGGAATCAAACTCAGGCCCCACTGCATTGGGAGAGAGGAGTCCCAGCCACTGGAACACCAAGGAAGTCCCTGCATGTTACTTTATTCTGTCTTTATAGCAACCTCTTGAAGTAGATACTGAGTCCATTTTACAAAGGAGGACATCAAAGTTCAGAGCAGTTAAACTTTTCAGAGTTCACACAACTAGTGAGTGGCAGAGTAAAACCCAGGTCTTTCAAACTTTTAAGGACTACTACTATCCAAAGCACTACTGTTACAAAATTTTAATGGGACTCTCAGTTGTGTGTTTAAATTAACTTTGTCCCTTCATTAAGATACAGCTTTGGGGACTTCCTTGGTGGTCTAGTGGTTAAGAATCCACCTGCCAATGCAGGGGACATGGGTTTGATCCCTCCAGGAAAATTCCACTTGCCTCAGGGCAGCTAAGCCCGTGCACCACAACTGCTGAGCGCACTCACCTTGGGGTTGTGCTCCACAGCAAGAGAAGCCACCACAGTGAGCAGCAGAAGCACTGCAGCTGGAGAGTAGCCCCCGCTCACCACAGCTGGAGAAAGCCCAAGTGCAGCAACAAAGATCCAGTGCAGCCAGAATAAATAAGTAGAATAATAATAATAAAGATACGGCTTTGTACTTTTTCTTGATGCAGGTTTTAATTTTTTCCAGTTTGTTTATCCCCCTTTCCTCATCTCACTCCTGTCTAAAGAACATTGGACTGTCTCTGTAGAGGTTTCAGCTGAAAGTAGAAGAGCAAACTGCCCTTACTAGAAGGAGGCTTTGAGACTTCCCTGGTAGTCCAGTGGTTAAGACTCCAGACTTCCAATGCAGGGGACGAGGGTTCAATCCCTGGTCAGGGAACTAAGATCCCACATATGGCAAAGCAACTAAGCCTGCAAGCCAAAACAAGAGAGTCATGTGCAGCGAAGGATCCCACATGACTCAGAGATCATCCCACATGCCACAACTGAGAGCCAGCATAGCCAAATAAAAAGAAGTAGGCTTTCGGTTTCTTAGTCAGCTTCATCTAGCTTTGGTGCTGTCTCTATTTGAAATTAAGGCACTGTTCATCTGAACTATTCATTAATGTTTGGTCTCATTACACAGTATTCCCTCGTACTGCTTTAAGTAAACTCAGAATTTTGCCTTTATTTAAAAGAACAAAGCTAAATTAAATTTCTGTTTGTCCTATTCAGAAATTGAGAAGATTCAGAAAGGGGATTCAAAAAAGGACGATGAGGAGAATTACTTGGATTTATTTTCTCACAAGAACATGAAGCTGAAGGAGAGGGTTCTGATACCTGTCAAGCAGTATCCCAAGGTAAGGGAAAGAGTGCCTCATTTCTTTGAGTTGGCTTCGTAGTATGAGAATGTGTAGTATGTGGTGTGTCTTGTAGCACCAGCTGTAACAAAAGATTTGCAGAGATTGTGGGCCTGGTGAAGGTTCTGTCCCATGCTTGTAATGACTGTATCCAGCAGGCGAGACACACAGGCCTGCAACTAAGAGCATAGCTACAGCCAGGAAGGAAATGTGACCATCTTTTTATTATCAAAAAAGGAATTTCCTTCTCAAATGTTTGTTTAGCTTCAAGTTTAAAGGAAAAAAAATTGAACACTAATTGTTCTTTGTCGAAAGATTGAGCTAAAGTTTAAATAAAGGAAATACAACACAAATCCTTGTGACACAATGAATAAGTTAATTTTATTTCTTATTCAAAGTTTTTTTGCTCTTGTTTGTTTTTGATTTGGGGTATACTGCTTGTGGTATCTTAGTTCCCTGACCAGGAATGGAACCTGTGACCCTTGCAGTGGAAGCACACAGTTTTAACCAGTGAACCTCAAGGGAATTCCCAAAGTTTCACTTTTAAATAAATGGTTTCTACTACTACTCCTTTTTAAAAAAAAAAAAAACTAGTTTTAGTCAGACCAGTACTACCAAAGGGAGGTACCATATGTCTTTTCTGTTCTAAAGTAACTGCCTTCAAAATGTTTATGTATGTTAAATTACAAAGAGTTGTGGAGTGATAATTTGGAAAGAGCACCATACTACCTCAGGAATTCAAGTTCCAGAACTGCCACTTTGCAGTTTTGTGCCATGCCATGCTCAGTTGCTCACTCTTGTCTGACTCATTGTGACCCCAGTGACTGTAGCCTGCCAGGCTCCTCTGTTCCTGGGGTTTTCCAGGCAAGAATACAGAAATAGGTTGCTGTTTCCTCCTCCAGGGGGTCTTTGCAACCCAGAGATCGAACCCGCGTCTCCTGCATTGGCAGATGGATTCTTTACCATTGAGACACCCAGGAAGCCTCTTTCCAGCTGTATAACCTTTGGCTAATCAGTTTTATCAGTACCACTTCAGTATATCCTTCAGTAAAATGGGAGTGGTTAGTACTCTACTTCCTTTACAGGAAGTATTGAAGATAAATAATAACATGTAGAAATATTTTATAGGAACATACACATTTAGAAATCTGTCTTTATTTTCTGTCAGTTCAATTTTGTGGGAAAGATCCTTGGACCACAAGGAAATACAATCAAAAGACTGCAAGAAGAGACTGGTGCAAAGATTTCTGTGTTGGGAAAAGGCTCAATGAGAGACAAAGCCAAGGTAAGCTCACATTAATGAGGCAAGAAGACACCCGAATGCCTTCCAGTAGCCTAGAGTCCAGTATGGATACCTTATGGAAGCTAGTTCTTACGTGTGTACTGAAAGTGATTCCCTTAAATTCGCATTGGATGTGAGAGATTATAGACCAGTTAATTTACTTTGGCAACCCTAGAAGAACCTTGGTATGCCCTGGTAATTGTTTTCTTTCTGACTTGACTTTGTAGTAATGGAAATAGCAGTAGCAGCTTTGGCCTTAGTAAGCTTATCTAGGAAAACTTGGGAGGGGAGGCTGAATGTACTGAAACTTACCCAGCTAAAGACACTAAATGTGAAGAGCATTCTGTTTCCAGTTAGTGTGGAAAAATGTGAGCAATAGTGTTGTGAGTGCAGGTGAGTTTGAAGATTAGTTGGCTGGTTTGTTTTATAGCCAGCTGGAATGTGAGGCGTGCTAAAGGAAGATGTTACAGAAGGACCATGAGAAATCCTGACAACAGAATCCAGAGCTTATTTTTCCCCAGGCCATAGCCCCGTATTCTTTATACTCTCTCTAAGTGTGGAGAAACTTCCCACCAAAATAAAATAGTCTTAGCTTTCTAGAATCACCTTTTTAGATGGGATATAACCCGTTCCAGCCTAAAAACTTACTCTTTCAGGCCTCCTTGTATGCAGCCTGATTGATGAACATTTAGGGCTGAAGTATAATACTCTGTTTAATGAGGTGCACATGAGATTTTCTTCTCTCTGTTGTGACTTTTTTCCTTCTCTGTACAAGCAGATCAGAAGAGCTGGTGATTAACAGCTCTACCTGGGGTTTATTAATAAAAGCAAATGCTTGGCAATTAATGAATGAATGGATGGATGCTTGGCAAACAGCCGTTATCCGAATGGAGACTGGAATTATATTTGTCTCTTCTGTGCCTTCTAATATGAGCTCCAGTGAACACACCAGCAATTCAGAACAAGTTAGCTTTTAGCAGCAGACCAATAGCAGGTTTAGCAGCCTGTGTAAATTACTGTACTCCAGAGTTTACTTTTTTCTTACACTTCACTGGGTTTTTCTTAGGTGTTGGAGTCACTTCTTACTGTCCCTTTGGCCTAATGGTAAAGGTGTCATTTTCTCCATAGTCCAAGTGATAATGATGTTTTTGTGCATTTTTCCACAGGAGGAAGAGTTGCGCAAAGGTGGAGACCCCAAATATGCCCACTTGAATATGGATCTGCATGTCTTCATTGAAGTCTTTGGACCCCCATGTGAGGCTTATGCTCTTATGGCCCATGCTATGGAGGAAGTCAAGAAGTTTCTAGTACCAGTAAGGAAATCCATATCCTGTATCATTTGAGCAAGAGAAAACTAGGATCTTGTGCTTATTGCTAAGGCAGGGGTTCTTAACCAGGGTCTCTGCATAACCTGAAATTGCATATCCAATTCTGCATTTATGTTCGTTTTTCTGAGGTAGTCCATTACTTGCCCCTAGTTCTCAAACCACTGTGCCCCGAGGCCACTCTACCAGTCCTGGTTTTAATGTGATTTTAGTTGTATGCCAGTATCTTTTGTCAATATCTTGGATCCACAGTGTGTCTTGGCATTCCAACATTTGGTTAACAAAGATTTAACAAGGTCTTCAATAAATTAAGTATTTTAGTGCTAGTATGGAACCAGGAGGTTATGATAGGAAAATGGTAAAGGTGGTTGTAACCCTCCTGCAGTTAAGGGGTTATAGTATAGACTCCTGAGAGTCTAGATGATGATAACAGTATCATCTAGTCTGATGATGTGTTATCTGGCCTCCGTGTTAATGGGTTAAATTCTGACCTGAGTGCATTCAAGACTCTGTCCTGGAGGAGTTTACTCAAGTAGAGTTGATTTGAAGGAGACATGATAGTTGTAGGCGTTAACTGTTCATGACATTAAACAGATTGGTATATAGCTTCTTTCAGAATGTAGTTAAGGCCTTGGAAGAGTTGGAACAGACCAGGTTACCTGTCTGCCTTATTACCACCTGGTCAGAGGTTATTCTTTCTTTGAATAAGTAGGAAATGATGACTTTTTGCCTTTTGACAAGACCTGGTAATTTTCAGAGTTAACATACTACTTAGTGTTCAGTATTTAATAACCAAAGAAGACTCTGGGACCTTAGGAAGCATTTGGAGTACTATTCAACTAGAACTGAGTAAGCATTATAGTTTCATCACTGAGAAGAGATGATACATAGTTCTTGGTTTTCTTATACATGTAAAATGAGGGAGTTGGAACTGTCAGAGGATGTGAGAATTGGCGGAGCAAAAATATATAGGCAGTGTGTCTCTATAATGCTGAGCTCCAAGGATTCCAGCACTGTCTCAAATGTCTAAGCTGCTCTGCTTCTAAGTATGTCATCATTAGAATGTTCAACTTGAAACAGCATATTTAAAATATCCTAGAAAAACTCAGAGCTGGTAAATTTTCCCTTGAGGGGCTTCTTTACTCTTTGAGGTGTGTACTGAAGCATCCTGAGCCATCCGTTTTCTGAAGAACTGCAGGGGAATGCCCATCTTCTCTTTATCATTAATTTCAGCATATTTCTGAAAAGAGCTACATCTCCAAGACTTCCATGTAAGTGGGTCTTCAGAAAAGAAGCCTACCAAGGAGATCTGGGTTTCCTCAGTGTTGCTATGGCAGCTAGAGAAATCTGAGCAAATGGCCCATCATTGGTCACTTGATTCTCTAATGTGAGTCTCAAGCACATTAGAAATGTATAAGGTAGGAAGAGGTGAACAGTCAGGAGGTGGAGGTGGAGGGAGCATCTCTGTGGCGACTAGAATCTCCTAGAAGCTGTATACACCTGGGATACATAAAAGTGCACTAAGTATTGAGACTGAATGACTCTCATCAGGAAATATGTGAAAAGATTTACAAATGGCATTTGACTCGGTTCTTCCTCCTTGTGAAGAAAACAGATGAGCCTGTTTTTGCATCCGTGACTAGAGCCCTCCGTTTTCTCCTTAGAGACTGGTACAGTAGGAAGAGCACTGGACTGGGAGCTTTATCTGAATCATCTTGGACAAGTTATTATATCACTTTTTTGAGCCTCAGTTTCCTTGTTCATCCCAAACATTTGTTAAGTATCTGGTAGGTGCTGAATACTATGCTTGGGTCTGAAATTACAGAAATGGTTCTTGAAGAGGTTATAACCTAGTGAGAAAGACAGACAGACATTTTTAAAATGATGTGGTAAGTGCTTAGAGAAGATTACATTGTGCCATGGGAAAAGGGAGAGTGAGGAGTTGGCATCAAGAGAAAGTTTTTCAAAAGAGGTAATACTTTTGATTAAATCTTACAAGAATTAGAGTCCTTCAGGTGGACAAAAAAAGGCAACAATATATTGATTAATTGATACATTAATGATTCAAAGCCTTGATTTTGGAGATAAGTAATTCTGAATTAGCATATAGAATCTGCCACTCACTAGCTCTATCTCCTTATATTGATTGCTTTATGCTTTCTGAATCTGTTTTCCCAAATGGGAAGATCTGCCTACTGCAGGATTATTTTGAAGATTAAACTGAAAACCCTATGTAAGGCTTATTATATGGTACCCAGCTGTAGAGCTTAATTAATGGTAGTGGCTTTTATTATTCTAGGAAAAGGAAACTGTTTGCAAGAATGGATGTGTATGAGTATGCCGTGTTCTGAACTGCAAGTTGTTCAGCATGGCTTGAAAGGAGGTTATACATGGATAGAGGATGGAAGTGATCTGGAGAGCTAGGCAGGGACCACATCTTGAAGAACTTCATCTGAACGATGAGGGGCCTACCATCAAGATTTTCCTCAAAGAGGTGACAGGTAGCGTGCCATTTGACTTCAGAGAATGAATAATCTGAGATTTCATCTGGGCTTTCAAAGTTATTCTTCACATCCAAGGCTCATGTGGGCTAGATGTCTTCTCAGCAGAAGGTAGAGATGTTGCACAATACTCCTTCTCATTATCTTTTATACACAGGATATGATGGATGATATCTGCCAGGAGCAATTTCTAGAGCTTTCCTACTTGAATGGAGTACCAGAGCCCTCCCGTGGACGTGGGGTGCCAGTGCGAGGCCGGGGAGCTGCACCTCCTCCTCCACCTGTTCCCAGGTAAAAATAACAGAGACAGCTAGAAATGGTATGTAAATCTGACTGCTAGTACCATTTCTATCTTCCTGCTGCCCTTATCTCCAGCTTAGAAGGGGTCTCCGGATGTGTATGTTGCATCAAGAGTGGAGTTCTAGGGTGTTCCCTGGTGGTCTAGTGGTTAGGATTTGGCACGTTCACTGCTGTGACCCAGGTTCAATCCCTAGTCAGGGAAGCTGAGATCCTGCAAGTCATGTGGCACAGCAAAAAAAAAAAAAGTGGAATTTTAGATCTTGGTTACTTTGGCTGTAAGCAGGTGCAGCAGTCCTGCCAAAACTGGTGTTTTTTTTTTTAACTTTTGAACAGTTTTCAGCATTTTTAAATGGTTTCTGACTTCAGAATTTTACCTTTGCTGACTGACCTTTATGGACAATTCAGACTCTTAAGACAGACTCTCCACTAATAATATATTAGCAGGTCCACCATGGGCCTGGGGAACCTTCCAGAATGGGTCCTTTGCCTACCTACACATCCCTCTGTGTTACTGTTTTGTTTTGTTTTGGCTGTGCTGCACAGCTTGTGGGATCTAAACTCTAGGACCAGGAATTGAACCCTGGCCACAGGAGTGACAACACTGAGCCTTAACCACTGGACCCCCAGGGAAGTCCCCATTCCTCTGTTCTGATAATAGTCAACTTAAGGCATCATAAAATCTCTTACTGGCTCCAGAATTTTAAGACAAGTCTGAACATGAAAGTAGCCTATTTATTAAAAATATCCATTTAAAATAAACTTTTTTGCAGGGGCCGTGGCGTTGGGCCACCTCGGGGGGCTTTAGTGCGTGGTACACCAGTGAGAGGAGCCATCACCAGAGGTGCCACTGTGACTCGAGGAGTGCCACCCCCGCCTACTGTGAGGGGTGCTCCAGCACCAAGAGCACGGACAGCAGGCATCCAGAGAATACCATTGCCTCCACCGCCTGCGCCAGAAACATATGAAGAATATGTAAGACGTTTGGACCATGTGCCATTTCTTAATAGCTAATAGATTGTCAAAGGAAGTTGAGTGACAGGGCCTTGGCCTTTGATGTAGGTGGCAGGAACTGCCTATAAGGTTTAGAATCTGCCTTCTTCTGTTGCAGTGATTGTTAAACTATGAGAGCAGATTTCTCCATTTTAAGTCTAATTTACTATATACATATGTAGATGAAACAGGAAATAAGCTGTGCCTTGATGTGTAGTATTTTACTAAGGGGACTCCCCCTACTACTACTGATAATGCCGATAAAGTTCAACTTTGAACCTTATTTCCTGCCCAAGCTGAAAGGGTTTTTTTAATTTGATTGATCGTTTTTTAAACCTTTCTTTCTTGACTATTCCACAACAGATGTTAATACTTTAGAGGGAAATTCCATGTTCTGTTCATTCATAAGCCCTCCATATTACCTTACCTACTTTGTGTGATTCTGACTTTTTCTGTTTCATTTTGTTTGTAGGGATATGATGATACATACGCAGAACAGAGTTATGAAGGCTATGAAGGCTATTACAGCCAGAGCCAAGGGTGAGTCAGGCGGTGGAATTGCTGTTTCATGTCCTTGGGATATAGAGGGAGTTGGAGGAACTGAGAGATTTAGGCAGAACAAATCTAAGGAGCAGATGGATCACCTTTTCAGAGTGTTGCCTCTGCTTTTGTCATCTGTAAGGCACACACCTGGATCTGCAGATTTGGAAAACTGTGAATCTTAAATTATAATGTCGACTCTGGGGTTAGCATATGAAAAATTCCTTAGCTGTGACTACATGGGAACAAAGGGAAAATGCCTTAAAATTGTTTTGATTAGTTATTTTAAAATGTCACAACTACATTAAAGTTGCATAGAAGTTTAAAAGGGTACTAGATTCCCATTACTTAACTCAGGTTTTTTCTGCTCTTTTTTTAAAAAACATGTTTTTGTGTATGTGTATATATGTATCTTAACTGTGATGGCAAAGGCCTCTCATAATTCTGCAGTGGGGACAAGACAGTTCTTTTCATATTTGCTTATTCTCTTCCAGTGAGCCCTGTGAATGTGTGTGTGTACACTGGTTAACACTGAGCTTTTGGGTTGAGCTTTTTCACTTTAAATTGTGTGCTGTTCATTTTTCTTTGCTGTAGTTGTCATAATTTTTAAATGAGTATCTAGTAGTACATGTTTTGGAAATATTTTGCAGTTTGGAGATGGGGTAGAATGAACTTTTGTTTGTTTTGCACCCTCAGTAAAATGACTAAAATATGGAAGCATTTGGGAGAAAGGTAAAACTGAAAAATGGTTGCTGTATAGCTCTAATACTCTGTCTTTGGCTTTCAGGGACTCAGAATATTATGACTATGGACATGGGGAGGTTCAAGATTCTTATGAAGCATATGGTATGTCTTTATTTCTGTGGTGGGACAAAATGTGCAAGTAAGTGCCCAGGAGAATGCTGGTGATGGGATTATTGGGGGTCAGGCAGTCATACACCTAAGGAGAAACCTCATAAAAAGATCAACATGTTGATAGACGTGACACTGGAAATCCTGCTCTTATTTAAATCGTGTGGTGTGTAGTAGAAAGAAAGACTATTGAAATGAGTTAGGTGTACTCTTGGATGGCTAAGTGGATGTCCTAAACTAGGGCTAAGGTCCAGGTTGGCTGGTTGGAGCAGCAGGCTTTTCGGCTGACACTGACTTTTTTTCTGCTTTAGGCTGGGAGATGGCTAGACCTGGATTATGTTGCTGAACCTTTGCTGCAAGATACCTAGGCCACATTGATGGATAATAAGAATGGAGTCATATCCAACTTTTCTGACCCACCTCATTTTTAAAAACAATTTTAGATCTCATTGTAAAGAATCTCAGTGTAGAGGAAATGCTAGCTGAAAGAGACCCAATGACAAGAGCAGTTTGAGGGCAAGAAGGTTGCCTGTTAGTAGAAACTGGGGACTGGAGCCGGTTCAAGACAGTTCAACTTCCTGACTGTCTTGGAGACATCTCAACTTAGTCCTTAATCCCAAGAGAGCTGTGGATGCTGGAATGGCAGCAGGACCAAACTGCCTTTCCTGAGGCCTGGTTGAAAACACATTGCTCAAGAGGTATCCTCAAGAGCCAGATGTGGCCCTGTGATAACTGGCCCCAGAGGGAGCGCCACGTGGCAGTAGAAGCAGAGCGAGCAGCCTTTTAAATATGAGATGTTTCCAGCGTGCCTGTGGGAAGTCCAGAGACCTTGGCAAGGGACTCAGCAGTTGACAGCTTAAGGTAGTAGTTGACAGTCTCCCTTACACCTAACTGAAAAGAGGGAGGAGCCTCTTAGGGTTCCCACAGATAGATTCCTCACCTCCTCAGCTGCTTGTCCAGGGGAACAGTTTTTACCAGCTCTAGCTAAATGGCCCTGGACAGTTGCCATCTGTAACACTGCACTGCTCTGCTCATATGCCACTGTTTAGAAGGGTGGTGTGATTGCCCCAGGGTATTTCCCATCATCAGTGAGCAGTACAGTGGGACCTCTGTAAGGGTTTGACTAAATTACATTTCTGTTTTGCTAGAAAAAAGACTGCACTGCAACAGGCAGGCTGCTCCTTGTGCTCCTGGTATGATGCTGCCATGGTTAATCTGTTCTGATTTCTGCCTTTATAAACACAGTTAGAAAAATATACTGTCTTATTGGTACAGTAAGAAGTCACTTAGAAAGTGATGGACATGTCTATTATACTAGAGGTATAAACAGGCTTAGATAGCAACTTTACATCTATGTAGGGGTTTTAGACCTAGAATGATGGAAACAGATGTTTGTGAATGCAAAGTAAAGTCAAGTGAAGTCGCTCAGTCGTGTCCGACTCTTTGCGACCTCGTGGACTGTAACCTACTAGGCTTCTCTGTCCATGGGATTCTCCAGGCAAGAATACTGGAGCGGGTTGCCATTTCCTTCTCCAGGGGATCTTCCTGATCCAGAGATCGAACCCGGGTCTCCCGCATTGCGGGCAGACGCTTTAACCTCTGAGCCACCAGGGAAGCCCTAGAGAAATAGCAAGCCTGGGTCAAGTCTGGGGGTGAGCGGAAAGAATAAACTTATAAACACAACTCGTGTTCATGAGAGGTCAACTCTAAAAGTGCATGATTGTTTTTGCTATAGGCTTTTCCCTGACACAGAGGAAAACCATTTGAGGATAGCAGTCACGTTGTCTAGCTTCTCTGGACTATTGGCACAAAAATGAGATAATGAATTCTCCTCATGAGTGCTGTTGACACATTTGATTGTACTTCCCACCGCCAGAGCAGTGGGCCAGCTCTGCTGGTGGAGGGTTCTTGAAATGTGACCCTTGCTTGCTCTTCCCAGGGAGCCAGAGGATACTTCTCCACAGACAAATCTGACTTGCTGTTGCATGGAAAGGGAGCTGCCTCTGTTGCTTTCAATCTGAAAGACTTCCAGAAGTTGTCACCTTACTTGAGGCTCTCTCCTGAACTGCTTTGGAAATAGGAAAGAGCATTGCAGCCCCAGTGAGATTGATTTCCTCACTGTCTAAAGCAAGGTGTTGGGTTTATCCAGGTTTGGGGGCTGGAATATAGATCATGCATGTTGCCTATGGACAGCTTCTTTCCTGGACATCACTGCAAGTCCTTTCTGAACAGTTTGCTTCTGGCCATCCACTCAGAACTGCCCTATACCTGGGAAGTTGCCTGAGCTGCTTGGGAGGGAGGGCCAAGCAGAGTAAAAAAGTAAGAACCACAGAGGAGGTGGCAAGGCATTGGAAGCAAAGCAGCACGTTTGGTGATCTTTACCAGGTGACCTACACCTGTCCATTCCAAAATGCCATTGGCACATGGTTTATAAACTGTTCTTGCTTTTCCCCACAGGCCAGGATGACTGGAATGGGACCAGGCCGTCGCTGAAGGCCCCTCCAGCTAGGCCGGTGAAGGGAGCATACAGAGAGCACCCATATGGACGTTATTAAAAACAAACATGAGGGGAAAATATCAGTTATGAGCAAAGTTGTTACTGATTTCTTGTATCTCCCAGGATTCCTGTTGCTTTACCCACAACAGACAAGTAATTGTCTAAGTGTTTTTCTTCGTGGTCCCCTTCTTCTCCCCACCTTACTCCATTCTTAACTCTGCATTCTGGCTTCTGTATGTAGTATTTTAAAATGAGTTAAAATAGATTTAGGAATATCGAATTAATTTTTTAAGTGTGTAGATGCTTTTTTCTTTGTTGTTTAAATATAAACAGAAATGTACCTTTTATAATAAAAAAGAAGTTGAGTAAAAAAAAAAAACACAAACCTGTTAGTTTCAAAAGTGACATTGCTTGCTTAAAGGTTCTGGTTAAGGCTTGTTAACTTTCTCTTAGTTTTGATTTGAGGCATCCCGTAAAGTTGTAGTTGCAGAATCCCAAACTAGGCTACATTTCAAAATTCAGGGCTGTTTAAGATTTAAAATCACAAATGTTAACGGCAGTAGGTGCCACCATGTAAAAGTGAGCTCAGATGTCTCTAAAAATGTTTCCTTTATATAAAAAAACACATGGCGGTTGAATCTTAAGGTTAAATTTTAATATGAAAGATCCTAATGAATTAAATAGTTGATGCAATTTTTAACGTTAATTGATTTAAAAACAAAACAAAATTAGGTTCGTAAAACTGAATGTTTCATTACGTGGGTTTTGAAATCTAGCCCCAGACATACAGTGTTGAGAGATACTTAGTGGGAAGTAGTTTCTAAAGAGGTTGATTTGGGGAGAGGGGCTGGCCACTTGAACTGAATTTGATGCAGAGCTTTTTAGTCATGAACAACCTTTCAGTAATAGTTCTAATAATTAACATTTCAGTATTTCAAAAGACAAAGTATTTTGTCCATCTGAGATCCTATACTCCATGAAAAACTCACTTGGACACTGGGGCCAAAAGCTGATGATATCCTTAAGTTGACGGTTGTCAATATTGAACTGTTCCCAAGGAAGTTAGTCAAGTATGTCTCAACACTAGCATGATATAAAAAGGGACACTGCAGCTGAATGAAAAAGGAATCAAAATCCACTTTGTACATAAGTTAAAGTCCTAATTGGATTTGTACCGTCCTCCCATTTTGTTCTTGGAAGATTAAATGCTACATGTGTAAGTCTGCCTAAATAGGTAGCTTAAACTTATGTCAAAATGTCTGCAGCAGTTTGTCAATAAAGTTTAGTCCTTTTTTAATCAAAGTAAATGTGATGAATTGTCATTTTTTTGGGTGGACAATAAAATAGTTTTCTCTTTCAAATAAACTTAAATTAACTCTAAAGTTAATGGGCTTGTTAAAAGTTGGAGACATTCTTAAAAGTGGTTGGGGGGGATTTTATTTTAAGTTTACCAAAAAAAAAAAAAAGTTTATGAGTTGTTAAGTTTTAGTTTAAAAATAACCAAAGCTTTTTCACCCCCTGGAAGTTGTTAAAAGAAGTTTTATCCAATCCTTATCACAAGCTCTGATTTCTGGAGAGAAGAATCAAACTAAGCTAAAACTTGGATTGGTTTCCATACATAGGCCTCAGTATTTAAAGTTCCAGTCACTCTAGTTTGCACCTTTGGTAGAGCCCCTAGGTGGCCCTAAGTGTGGCATGAAATCATCTCTGTGAGCTTGGAAAGGGATAGCACTTGTCGGTAGATGATGACAATTCAGCAAACCCTGGGTGCCCTTAAGGGTTTCCCTTCCAATCCCAGAAAATGCTGTTAATAAAAGAACTGGGCTGGGGCAGGATCTGGTGTGAAGCCTGGCTCTGTACCTTCTGAGACCAAGAGAGGAAATGATGGAATTGGTTGACCCTGTTTCCGCTCCTCTACGTTAATTATTAGGGTTCTCATACCTTCCCTAAGGGAGCAATCTAAACTGCTCGGGGGTGAAAAATCCTCTTGTATGAAGTGCCAAGCTGCCTGCAGCAGTGCATGATGGACATTTTTTTTTCTTTTTAAAACACACCAACAAAAAAAATGTATTTGTAGATTGTGATAAAGTGTAAATAACTGAATTTTCAACCATGGTTTGAAGTCAGCTTTCAGGGCATTATGTCTTGTTTTGATGAAAAGAGATCACTCTATACCCCCCTTTTTAAAGGAAAATTATCGCAAGAGAATCAGGATGTGTAAAGCTAACATGCATCGCAAAAAACCAAAGGTAACCTAAATGTCTGATTTTAATAGCACATATTTCTCTTTTACATAAACTGTGACAGCAACTTGCATAAACAATTCTTTAGCTGTTAATTTTAATGTTAAAACTTTGCAAAACTTGTTTAATAAAAATAGCTGTAAAAAGAAAAACCATATGCTGCCGCATAAATTAGCCATAACTCTTAATAATCCTGCCCATCACAAGTGAACTGTAATGTAACCTGGGCACAAAGTCTGACATCTTAAATGACACATTGTAAAATTTCAATGACTGTAGTTTAGATCTG
The DNA here is from genome assembly GCF_014754425.2 of Oryx dammah. NCBI lineage: Eukaryota > Metazoa > Chordata > Mammalia > Artiodactyla > Bovidae > Oryx > Oryx dammah. The sequence continues at coordinate 14,339,101 of NW_024070211.1, forward strand.
CTGCTCCCCAAAGTAAAGCTTTCTGCTCAGCTATTTTAAAATGTACAAGGATTATCCCCTATTAGGTCCCCGTATTGATATTCACAATGAAATGTTACTTAAAATTTCTTTAAAGTTGCATGTTTCTCTCCTGTAATGTGTAAACTGCATGCAGGATCTCTATCTTTTATTTTGTATGTCTTTAAAACTTCCTCTTCAAAATACTGATCTCTTACTTCTCCGTTTTCAGGTGGTTGAAAAGTTCTGAGGCATTTCCTGGAGTAGAATGGGTAGTGAAGACTCTTGTCAGGTATGTTAAGGCGGCTTTCTACTAAGGACATTGGACTTTTATCCTAACTATAAAATGGTTGGGCCAGGTGGTTGATGCATATTATAGTACATTTCAGTACTTAATATATATACAGTGATAGGAAACATATTACTTCCCAAAGCCACTTATTTCATTTAAGATAGCTCCATGTATTAGAAGTTTTCTTTCATCTTGAATGAGTCTCTCTAGTGACTTAAACTGATTCTACTTTAGACCACTGAAGGAATATCCTGTCAGGTATTTGAAGATCATTTATGTTTCTTTCCCAGCTTTAAAAGTTACTTGTTAGACTTGCTAGATCTGATTTTCAAGAAAAGCTAGAAATTTGGATTTTATATACTGCCAGTTGTTTACTGTCTGCTTAGATTCGTGTCAGTCCTTGTAAAACATCTGTGCCACCCATATGCTGCCCATCACTTGCCAGTTTGCAGCTTCTGCAAATAGGTTCAGTTCAGTTCTGTCGCTCAGTCATGTCCGACTCTTTGCGACCCCATGAATTGCAGCACGCCAGGCCTCCCTGTCCGTCACCAACTCCTGGAGTTCACTCAGACTCACGTCCATCGAGTCAGTGATGCCATCCAGCCATCTCATCCTCTGTCGTCCCCTTCTCCTCCTGCCCCCAATCCCTTCCAGCATCAGTCTTTTCCAATGAGTCAACTCTTCACATGAGGTGGCCAAAGTACTGGAGTTTCAGCTTTAGCATCATTCCTTCCAAAGAAATCCCAGGGCTGATCTCCTTCAGAATGGACTGGTTGGATCTCCTTGCAGTCCAAGGGACTCTCAAGAGTCTTCTCCAACACCACAGTTCAAAAGCATCAATTCTTCGGCACTCAGCCTTCTTCATAGTCCAACTCTCACATCCATACATGACTGCTGGAAAAACCATAGCCTTGACTAGATGGACCTTTGTTGGCAAAGTAATATCTCTGCTTTTGAATATGCTATCTAGGTTGCTCATAACTTTCCTTCCAAGGAGTAAATGTCTTTTAATTTCATGGCTGCAATCACCATCTGCAGTGATTTTGGAGCCCAAAAAAATAAAGTCTGACACTGTTTCCACTGTTTCCCCATCTATTTCCCGTGAAGTGATGGGACCAGATGCCATGATCCTCGTTTTCTGAATGTTGAGGCTTAAGCCAACTTTTTCACTCTCCTCTTTCACTTTCATCAAGAGGTTTTTTAGTTACTCTTCACTTTCTGCCATAATGGTGGTTTCATCTGCATATCTGAGGTTATTAATATTTCTCCCAGCAATCTTGATTCCAGCTTGTGTTTCTTCCAGTCCAGCATTTCTCATGATGTACTCTGCATAGAAGTTAAATAAGCAGGGTGACAATATACAGCCTTGACGTACTCCTTTTCCTATTTGGAACCAGTCTGTGGTTCCATGTCCAGTTCTAACTTGCTTCCTGACCTGCATACAGATTTCTCAAGAGGCAGGTCACGTGGCCTGGTATTCCCATCTCTCAGAATTTTCCACAGTTTATTGTGATCCACACAGTCAAAGGCTTTGGCATAGTCAATAAAGCAGAAATAGATGTTTTTCTGGAACTCTCTTGCTTTTTCCATGATCCAGCGGTTAGCTCCTATTAATACAAACTAAAAGACATGTTAGGATTATTGAGATATAATTCATATACCATACTGTTCCCTCGCTCAGTGTACAGTTCAGTGGTTTTCAGTATATACAAAGTTGTACAGTCATCACCACAATCAATTTTAGAAAGTCTTTTATCACCTCAAAAAGAAATACCATGTCCATTAAATCATTTCCCACCGTCCTCTTATCTTTTCTAGGTCTAAGCAACCATTAATTATTTTCTGTCTCAACTTGCTTATTCTGGACACTTCATAAAGTGGAATTATATAATATATAATCCTTTATGACTGGCTTCTTCCACTTGAGAATGTTTTCAAGCCATATCCATGTTGTAGCGTGTTGTCAGTACTTCCCCTTTTTTGTCAAACAGTGTTTTATTATTTGCATGTACTACATTTTATTTACTGCTTTGGCCAATATGAATAATGCTATGAACATTCGTGTACAGAGTTTGTGTGGACATGTTTTTTGTGGGGTTTTTTGACATGTTTTTAACTTTGGGGGTATATATCTTAGGAGAGGAATCGCTAGGTCATGTGGTAACTCTGTGTTTAATTTCAAAGAACTGCCAAACTTTTTTACACAGAAACTAAACCATTCCTACCAGCAGTGAGGTTTCTAATTTCTTCACATCCTTACCAACACTTACTGTTTTTCTTTTTGTTTATTATAGCTATCCTATACGATGTGAATTGGTATCTCATTGTGGTTTTGATTTGCATTTCTCTAATGACCAGTGTTGAGCATCTTTTCATGTACTTATCCACCATTTGTCTTATCGTCTTTAGAGAAATGTTTATTTAAATCTTTTGTCAATTTTTAAATTGGACTATTTGTCTTTTTATTATTAAATTGTAATTTCTTCATATATTTTGATGCTGGACCCTTATCAGATATGTGATTAGCAAGTATTTTCTCCCATTCTATGAATTGTCTTTTTATTTTCTTTGAAACGCAAAACAGTTTTTCATTTGATGAAGTTCAGTTTGTCTGTTGTTTTCTTTTGCTGCTTATGCTTTTTGGTGTCATAGGTAAGAAGCCATTGTCTCTTTGAAAGACCTAAAGATTTATATCTTTTTCCTTCCAAGAGTGTTATAGTTTTAATCCTGACATTTAGATCTTTGATCTATTTTGCTTTAATTTTTGTATCTGAAGGGGGAATTTCATATTCTTTTGCATGTGGATATCCAGTTGTCTCAGCACCATTTATTGAAAAGACTTTTCTTTCCCCTTTAAAGACTGTGGCATTCTTGTTGAAAATCAGTTGACCATAGAGGTATAAATCTATCCCCTTTGAAGTTGGTATCACTTCCAAACAGATTAATAAAATTTGAGGCATACAGCAGCTACTCAATAGCTGATTAGACTATTTTGGCATCATTAAGAGCTCATCACTGGTGGGTTTGGCATTTGATCCCAGGTATGGATGACTCCCAAGTCATGCCTGTAACACTGCAGGCTGCTAACGTGGAAACGAGGCTGTTCTAGCAACCATGCCTGGCTGTATGTACTTCTCCAGAGGCTCAGAGGCTGAGCCCCTACATGCGCTTCCCCTACCATCAGCCTCCTTTGCTTCTCTCCCCATCTCCTTCCAGGGTACTCATCAGTGACACTTGATGCTAAAGAAACTCTCTCACCCTTCCTTATCTAGGGATATGGCAACATTCAAATAGCCTTAGGGTTTGTCCACTCTTACTCTCTCTCCCACCACTTGCCACCTCCTGTCTCAAGCTAAAAATGTAGGTGGAGATGGGTTAGCAGCCACTAGGGCTTTCTGGCCACCAAGAGTGAAACAGACTCGGACCGTGTTTTATTTCAGGAACAGCAACCTGAGAGTTAGGGCCTGTAAGGCTTCTTGCCTGCATGTGCAGAATGCTCCTGAACCAATTGAACTAGGAGGATAAAGGGTGGTGCTGGTGGATATTTTGCTCATTTGTTTGAACCTTAAGTAATCCCTCCTGATCTCAAACCATGAAGCCGTATGTCACCCAAAGATCATTTGAGTTAGAATACATCAGGCAGCACGCGGACTCCCTCTTGATATGTTCTCGTGCTTTGCATGAGTCTGTACAGGCTACTGTTTGCCAGCAGAGTTACTATTAACTTTAATATACATTTTAACTTTATCTCATTTTATTACTTGTTTATTTCCATTATTGATCTTGACCCCATTTTTAAAAATCACTTATTTATTTATGGCTAAGCTGGGTCTTTCATTGCTACACATGGGCTTTCTCTAGTTGCACCGAACGGGGGCTGCTCTCTAGTTGCAATGCATGGGCTTCTCCTTGCAGTGACTTCTCTTGTTGTGGAGCACAGGCTTTAGGCACACAGGCTTTGGTAGTTGTGTGTGGGCTCAGTAGTTGCAGCTCGGGCTCTGGAGCACAGGCTCAATAGTTGTGGTGTATGGGCTTAGTTGCCCTGTGGCATGTGGAATCTTCCCTGACCAGGGATCGAGCCCATGTCCCCTGCATTGGCAGGCGGATTCTTATCCGCTGCATCACCATGGATAGCCCCATTGACCCCCCACCCTTTTTTTTTTAGAGAAAGTGACATAGAGAAAATAGGCAGCTTTGCCAAGCTAAGAGAGAGAAAAGGTTAAGTTGACTATCTACTGTGTGTCTGTTTTTGTAAATGAGGCAGCTGTTACTAGGGGAGGTGAAGTAATTTACCGCAGTTGCAGTTGCGTAACAAGTCATGGAGGAGGTGCCCATTAGCATATTGTACACCAAAACCCATTCTCTATGCCAAAAGCATGCTGCTCCTTTAAGATAAACACCATATTTCATTGACACTGAGGGCATGTGTTATGAGATGCATCATGAAATAGTGCACAGAAAGAAAAAATACTCTGTTAAACTGACAAAGTGGTTTGTTTTCATGAGTGTTAAAATGAGTCCTGATTTCAGAAATGATAAAATCAGAGAAAAAAAGGTCATTATTGCATTTTTGTCAATTCTAACATTCTTTACTGTATGCCATTCACTATCTTCTCCACCTGAAGTAGCTATTTTATCCCATTTTTACACAGTTTAACATACATTTTTCCATAATGGCAACTAGCTTTGGAACCTTTGATGGGTTATCCTCTCCCAGGCTCAGTTTTTGTTTCATTTTTAATATTTATTTATTTGGCTGTGCTGGGTCTTAGTTGCAGCATGCGGGATCTTCAATCTGTGTTGCGGTATACAGATCTTTAGTTGGCAGCATGCAAGATCTAGTTCCCTGACTAGGGATCGAGCCCAGGCTATCTGCATTGGGAGCACAGAGACATAGTCAGTGGACCACCAGGGACGTCCCAAGTCTCGGGTTCATCATCTGTAAAATGGGAAGATAATATTTGTTTTACAGTTATATATTTAAAATTTAATGCTTACTTTACATTGTTGCGAAGGTTGGGTGAGTTAATGTGTAAAACATTCAGCAGGACATGTGCTAAGCACCTATATAAACAGGCTGGGAGAGTGGGTTAGTGCTGATTTTGAAAAGCTAAATTTTAGTCAAGGAATTTGGACATTCTCCTAAAGTTTAGGGAGGTATTTTAAGGCCTTAACCAGGAAAGTGACTTGAGCACACTTGTGTTTGCCCTTGCGCTGGTGAGCTGGGGAAGTAAAGGAAGCAGATGGTAAATACCTTGCATATATGCATCACTCCTTTGCGGGAGAGCAAAGGAGATATTCCCCCCTCCTCATGCCTGTCTTCTGCTTGCTCTTACCTAAAAGCCTTTTTCAGAAAGAATAGCCATCTCTCCTCTCAGATGTTTGGGTTATTTGAGGGAGGGATGTTAGGCCTTCACCATACATTGAGGGCATTATGCTATATACTGTCCTTTTCACCCACCCTGTGAATTAGAGACCAAAACTCTCTGAGTATCCACTGATGAAAATCACACTCTTAAGGAATTACTAAGCAAGGCTTTGCTTAACCACTTTCAAGTCTTGAATGAATTAAGTCTCTGCCACCATTTCTGAGCTAACTGTCCAGGGAGAATCATATTGCAGCATCTAGGGTAATTCTTACAACCTTGTGAAGTGAGAGTTATCCTGGGAAACTGACATGCATTTGTTAGGATGACCACGGGGTCCATGAGCTAGAGTCCAGACCCAAGTCTCTCTGCTCCTGGTCTTTCCTCTGCATCTACAGTGGCCACCAAAAGATTCGCTTACACTGGAAGTGGTTCCCAGCTTTGATACATGGGATGGGTGGTACCCCTAGCTTGATTTCCAGATTCCTAAAGTTAAAAAAATTAGATCCTTCTTTGCCCTCCCTTTTTCTCTCTGGACCCTCATGTCCCTCTTGCTCTTTAGATTGTTATTGCATGTTTAAAGCTAGCAGGCGTCTGATGAATATTTAATAGCCTTGAGCAGACAGGCTGCATACAGCTGTGTGAGGCTACCGCTGTTGGAAGGAAGCGCAGTGCACTGCCTGACCAGCATTCTTTGTTCCCTTTCTTTATCCTTGTAGGCCCCTTGGGAGCAGAGACCTGTGGTGGGCACTGCACCCTAGTCCTGTTGTGGCCTGATGGCTCCCGATGAGGCTGCATTCAAGCAGTAGACCAGACCCATTCATTTGGTAATGAGGCGCAGATATATTCACTGACCTCTAAAATCAATTTCCTACCCCTCCGGCTGTATGTCTTCTACTCAGTAGCCTGCTATGGGTCTGGGGCTGAGGATGTGTTCTTTTCCCGTGTTCTGCCAACTGTAGCTCTCTTTTTAAAAGGAAGGAACTTTGTATCTGGAAGGGATTTAAATTTCATGACCGTGCTGCTGGAGGTTAGCTCCTTGACATTCCTTGACTACCAATCCAGCAGCTTCTCAGCAATGAGTCTACTTCTCACCCCCAACCTAAGCTGTGCTGGATGTCTTTGGCTGTATCTCAGGAAGGAATGGGAAGGTTGGAATTTTCGTACAGACACACAACCTATCACAGTGCTTTTTCCTCACCTAGACCAGGGGAGCTTTTTGCTTCAAAGAGGCCTTGTCATTTCCCAGTCAAATTGGGAGAGGTTGTGGGGACTCCTGAAGAAAGACAGCCCATTAGAGGTGTTTCCAGGCAAAGTCCAGCTAGGCTGTCAGCCCAGATTAATCACCAAAGTAGAATACATTGCTGGAAATTTGGGTACTGTTTATGCTCCTAATACTGCATTAAGATGCCTGAATTAGCTCTGGAGCCTACATTAGACCACCTCAGGGTAGCCAGTCTCCTCAGCAGGTACGTAAAGCATTTGAGCCAGAAGATGGAGATACAGAGCTAACTCTTCTCTGCTCTCTTTGGGCTCCATCAGCCTTCATGCTTCCGACTTACGGCCTCGCTTTAGGTACAGAATGAATGCTCCCAATCTCTCAGGGTCTCTGGAGTTGGAATGTAGGAAGCAAACTCTGCATCTGCCTTTGAAAAAGAGAAATACCTGGTGTTCTGATAACGATTCTTCATAAGCTTCTCTCAGAGATCAGTATAAATGACTCCTCATTCTTTTATTTTTTTAATACATTCACTATTATAAACTGGAACACCTACTATGTGCTAGACACTGGAGTCAATGGTAAGTGACATAAAACTAGTCCCTGAACTCATGAAGCCTATAGTATATCTGGGGACACAGACACTAAACGTATTAATCTCTTAAATAGCATAAATCACCTACATTGTGATAAGTGCTATGAAAGAAAAGAATGGGTACTGTGAGGACATAAACGGGGGCTAACCTAGCTCTGAGATTTTCCTTGAGGAAATAATGTTTAAGCTGACATCTAGAGTCAGAGTTAACTAGACAGAGAGTTTGGGAGATGGTCTAGGGAAAGGACATGAAACACATTCTAGGCAGAGAGTAGGGCTGAGGCAGCTTCAAGGTGAGGTAGAAATCTGGGCCTTACGCTGTGCTCATCACTGAAGACTGCTGAATTCAGGAGTCAGAGGTAAGAAGTGGCACAGTTAGATTTCTACTTTTTAAACTTCATTTGCTCCTGAGTGGAGAATGGGTTATGGAGATCTACAAGGAAAGAACTGAGGAAGACCTACACTAGGGTGACATCAGCGAAAGTGTCAAAAAATGAATGGATTCAAGAACTTTTAAGAGAGAGAATGAACATAATTTGATGATTGATTATGTGTGGGAGAAGAGGGCCCCAAGTTACTGGCTTGAACAACTGGGGGATGGTAGTGCCGTTTCTTTTTTTTAAGATGAGGAGCACAGTTACATTCTTTGGCATGAGATTAGGGCCCTGGCCTGTGCCCCAGGCTTAGGATGTCTCTTCTATCCAATTCTCAGTGGATAACGCTGAGAATCGGGGGCTGGGAAGAACCAGAAAAAGTGGACCTTTAAGCCTAGGATTGAGGTACTAATAATAGCTATGAGAAGATGCCTGTTCGCTTCCAAAGGATTTAAAACTTTTTGTTAATCTTTATCTTTTTCACATCTCTGAGAGAGTAGAAATTATTTTCTTCTTAATATGGCTAGAGGTTCCAATGCTTGTGTAGTTAATGGCCCCGAAGGTCTAGTTGCGTCTGTCCCAGATGACTCAGCTCAGGCATGGCCAAGGATGGGAAGTGTGAGGCTCCATTTTCATTGCCTGACTGACAGCAAAAAGAGAGCTCGTAGACTGTGGACTTCTTTTTCTACCCATCTGTGTACCTAAAACCTTGTCTAGGATGCAGTGAACTGGGGTTGTGCTGTAGGGTGAGATTGTAAGGGAGGCAGAGTGGTCAAATGGGAGCCTGGGAATCCCCCCAGTATGGCAGCTTCATGCTTCATAATTTTTTTGCCTATGTCTTTGCAGCAATCAGAGGATTCTGGAAACCAGGAGAGCTGTCTACTGTGTCAAGGCTGGCCTGAGGGCATTTGCTGAGCACAGAGAAACCCAGGAGAGGAGATCAACAGTCTTTTCCCACCTACCTCTTGATCTGTCTGATTTACCCACAGAAAGCCAGCTAGAGTCCCCTAAGAGTCTCTAGGCCCAGAATGGAGTCCTTAGGGCAACAGGGGATTGTGATGCTAACCATTAAACCTGCTCAGGACCTGAAAGATTGAAGGGGACTGACAGTATCCTCAACATGGCCTCCTAGATGTGAATAAACTGCCAACTCCAATTGTGTCATTCCCAGTTTGCCTGCTTCCCTTTAGTCTCCAGCAGAACTGGCTGGAGGCCCCTACCACCGCCTCCTGTTTCCCATCCTGCCACATGTGTTTTGTGGGTGCCAGCCTTGGACACTTGCAGAGGTCTCCCAGAGAGTAGCTGGTCACCGCCTCTGTAACAGGCTGAGAAAAGCCATTTAAGAAGGTTCATGTACTTTAAAAGTCAGGTTCTTTAGCCTGAGAGCCTGTTGTTTTTGTTGGTTAGTTAAGTCCAAAAATCTCTTGAAGCATAGGGTAGGGCTTTTCCCACTTAACATCTGGACTAGATCCCTTCCCCAGCAAACACCTGGCACTGAGGAGTTCAATAAAGGTTCAGTCAAGTGATGATGAATCCCACTCTGGTAGCTTTCATCAGCTTTGAGAGAGAGCCAAAGGAGGTGTCCTGTCTTAACTCCCACTCCTTCCAGCTATATTGGGCCAGCTATTTATCCTAATGTTTTCTCTTAAAGGATGGGAAAGTCAGCCTTTGCTACACTTCTGGTTTCCTGTGCCAGTGCCATAGGCCCATAGGCTGATTTTATACAGGGCATCTTGAGAGGTTAAAGTGGAAACATCCCACGGTCCACCAACAGAAGAAGGTGGTGGTGCTCAATCATGTCCGACTCTTTGCACCCCTATGGACTGTAGCCCACCAGGCTCCTCTGTCCATGGGATTCTCCAGGCAAGAATACTGGAGTGGGTTGCCATTTCCTACTCTGGAGGATCTTCCCAACCCAGGGATCAAACCCCCGTCTCATGACTTCTGATTGACAGGTGGGTTCTTTACCACTAGTGCCTCCTGGGAACCCCATTTAAACAATACTATTTCACTTAATCCTCCAATCCACTATACTTATTTTTACAGATGAGGAAAGAGGCTCAAAGAGGATAAATAACTTGCCTAAGGTTAAAAAGAAAACATGCTATCTATCAGTCCCTGCTTTTGACCTTTTGTAACTCTTAGAGCTAGAAGTACTTGGAAACAGTAAAACATTGTGTTTGAGAGGTTTATTTAGGGTGACAAACCATCCTTGTTTACCCAAGACAAGATTCCTGGGATGTTGAACTTTCAGTCCTAAAACCAGGAAAGTCCGAGACAAACTGAGATGAGTTTGTCAGTCTGTGTTTGCATCAAGACCTTCAATTCAGGGTTGGCTGCTCAGGCTCCCTTTTCCCTGATTTCCTGGTCTCCTAGGCCTCATCTGTGGCCAGTTTCTTCGTCTAGCATTTGAGGACCTGCTTCAGTCCAGCAGGCAGAGGAGGAATTTGGGGTGGAAGGGTTCAGGAATCAGATGGTATCTTCATAATGGAAAATGGAGGTGCAGAGCCTGGGTCACTACTTGAAAAGCCAGTGCTAGATTCTATGCGGTCTGCCTACCTTCCACCCCCAGATACAGGATATGTAGTTAGAAATCATGGATTTACAGGGCCAAAGCCAGGCAGATCTAGATTCAAACCCTAGCTCCTCACTTAACTCTCTTTTTCTGGGTCTGTTCACTCCATAAAAGTAGGATAATAATCCCAATCCATTGGATGGGACCTGAAAAGCAACTGAAATGTGTGTGAAATACATCCCACAGGGTCTATGCATAATACTGTTGCACACTCAAGTGTCCTTCCTCCCTCTTTCCTGGCTCATGTTTCTTACCCATTCCTGTCACCTGTCATGTCTGTCACATACTCCCTTTTCCCATTACCACTTGCAGCCCTAGGGATTTTCCTCAGGGAGCCCTGACCTAGTGGTCTTGGGCCACCCACCCAGCTGCTTTGCATGTCAGTCACCTCCCCTTTGAGCAGAGAAGGAATGACATCAGCTTTCCCCCTCTCTCCTCATTGAAGCCTCTGCACTGTTTTGAGCCATAAATAATTTAGCTGGGCCTTTCTCTGGCTGTTGCCAGGGTGATGGACTCTCAGGGGACTGGGGTGGGAATGTAGGGGCGGGGCTCCACAGCCTGGCCTAGCTGGAGAACGGGCCTTGGAGGGCCGGGTACAGGCCTGGCCAAGAGCCAGCGTTCGCTGCAGTAGTTCTGAAGGCTGTTATTCTGCGTGCCTTCCCTCTCCCAGGCCCCTGAGAGCTGCTCCTGCTGTTTTCCAGGCCCAGTTCTGCCCTTGAACAGTGCTTGATCTTGGGTGGATCGCTATATATTTCTGGGCCTTCATTTCAACAAGTGTAACAGAAAAGTCCATTTCACCAGTAAGTGGAGAAGATAAGTTTTGTAAAAATCCTACAAACACGTTTGGTTAGTAAGTTGAGATTGGAGAAGCCTAGGGCCCACAGCCCTATCCGATAGACCTACAGGCTGGGGTCCCAGGGCAATGAGGATGCCACTCTAAAGGCTGAGTGTCAGACACGCACGGCCTCCCATTCTCCCCCGTGCCCCCTATTCCTCATGCTTTACCCCCAGCTCCTTTTCTAAGGTGCCCAGGCCCAGCTAGACAACCTGGACTGGCACGAGGGATTCTAAGAAATTTGGTCCTTATGAACAGAGTTAATGAAAGAAAGCCTCTTTTGATTGAAATACAGAAACTGGATCTGGCCCTCACTCCTAATGCCTGCCTGCCCGCCCCACCTCGCACCCCATCCTAAAGATCTAAATCAGAAGAGTTGCAAAGCTGTAGCTCTCAGCAGCATGCCCCATCCCCTTTGGGATGGCTGTAAGAAACAAAAGAGCCAAAGAGAGGGGTGCCTGGCTCCATGCCCTATCCCTACCATAGAGAAGCTCTGGATTGGGTCCAGAATTCCACATCCCCTGTCCAGCCCTGCCCACCAGTTTTTGTGTGGAGGTGGAAGCCCTGATTCCTTTGTATCGAGCTCCCTCTGGTGATTGAGATGGGCATTACGTGAAAATAAGATCTCAGACTAAATCGCAGGCCACCCTGAAAAGTGAGATGATTTGTTCGTACCTAAATTTCTCCTTCTTGACCCTAGCTCCTAGTGACAGCCATTCCATTTCCTATGTAGGACAACCCTCCCATATGTTTAGTTCTCTGTCATTAATCCTCACAATGACGTGGGGATTACTCTAATTTTACAGATGAAACAGGTGAAATCAAATCTAAACACCACTGTATGCAGCATGTGGCATACAAGACCCTCAAGTGATATGAACTTAACCTATAGCTTACCTCTGGACCTTTGCTCATGCTGTTTTCTCTGTTGCCATCCCCCCATTCTTCCAGTATGTTACATACCAAATCCATCTATATTGGGAAAACTAACAAAATACAACATTTTCTCAAGCTTGCACATACTATATCTCTAATAAGATAAGCCATGGATGAGAACAAATGTCTTAGAATAAGTGGGTAAGTGTCTCTGAGATGTGGAAGGTTGGATGGGGAGATTAACATACATGTGGAAGTCAGAATAACCCAGGAAATTAAAAGAACATGAAGACATCTGGATTCTCTTGTAGTAAAAAAAAAAAAAAAAAAAAAAAGTGTAAGTATTCTTGCTGTCAAAAAGGACAAATCTGGGAAACTGAGGCAGAAATTTAGGTGACATTTCTCCAAAAGTCATCAATCTTAAATTCACGTTAGTTTTCTTGTTACTTCATAATATATCCATGTTTTAATAATAGGTAATACTTAAATAGCATTTACTATACACCAGGTATGTTTTAAGTACTTTACACTGTCTAACTTGATCTTCACCATCATCTCCTAAAATAGGTACTAATATTTTTTCAATTGAAATGTAGTTGCTTTATGATAGTATATTCATTTCAAGTGTATAGCATAGTGATTCAAAATTTTTCTGTTATACTCTACTTAAAGTTATTATAAGCAGAGACTTCCCTGGTGGTCCAGTGGTTGAGAATCCGCCTTCCAATGCAAGGGGTGTGGATTCTATCCCTGGTCAGGGAACTAAGATCCCATTGAGCCTGTGCTGCAACTGCTGAGCCCACACGCTCCAGAGCTCATGCTCCACAACAAGAGAAGCCCATACAGTGCAACCAAGACCCAGCGTGCCCAAAAAATTATAAATACTGGCTATATTCTCTGTTCTATACAGTACATCCTTGTAGCTTATTTATTTTATACATAGCAGTTTGTACCTCTTCATCCCCTGCCCTTATCTTGCCCCTCCCCTTTTCCCTCTCCCCACTGGTAACCACTAGTTTGTTCTCTACATCTGTGAGTTATACTATCCTCACTTTATACTGAGGAAACTGAGGCACAGAGAGGTTAAGTAATTTCTTAGGGTCACGCAGCTCCTAAGTGGTAGAGCCAGGATTTGATTCCATGTAAGTCTGGCTCAGAGAAGGTGCTCTGGGTAACTATACTTTAATATTGAAAATACTGCCTTACATTGCTATGAATAAAACACTCCAGGAAGCAGTATTGTATTTTATGCTGTGGTTTCAGGACCCCCAGAGGTCTGCATAATCCAGGCCAAAAACTACTGATCTTGAGGACAGACATGCCAACCTTGGTCCCGGAATAACAGAACCAAGGAAGAGATCCAAACTCCTGACGTCCAATGACGCATGGCTGGCGCAGAGCCAGTGACATTTCCTCAAAAATTCAAGACTCTTGGGAGAGCCAATAGAGAGCAAGTTAATCAGGAAATGAAGACATACAGGAGGGAAGTGAGGGCCTCAGGGTCACAAAACAGCTGAGATGTGTGGGCACAGATCTAGAGGACAAAAACCTAATGAACATCCTGCCATCGTACAGTTATTTTCTCCACAGAGTCTGTAGGAGGCAGATGTAAAAGGATTAAGGCCCTAGATGTTTCTAGCAGATGCTGAGATGGAAGTGTATATTGTTCTAGATTATTTCAGTAGCAGTTGTCAGACACCAAACTGGCTTTTTGTAACAGAAAAGTCCACAAAGACCAGACATACCTGGATCAAATGATATTGTTAAGAAAATGACTCCTGACTCTCTAACTTTTCTGTGTTTCTTTCATTGTCAGCTAAGTTCTCCCCAAAAGGTGGCAAGATAACCACCAAGAACTTCAAGTTTATATTTTATTTCCTTAGCCATCCCACAGGGGGGAAATTTTATTTCCCAATAGTTGTGGCAAAGGTCCTAGGATTGCATCTCATTTGGCTGAACCTGGGTCACTAACACAACTCCACCCTCACCCCAGCCAGTCCCTGTGGCCTGACGTGGCAGGGATGGGATGCTTTGATTTGTCAGGCCAGGGGCATCTACACACACTGGAACTGCAGACTAAGGCAGCCACCCTCAACTTCATAGAGCGGGAGGAAGGGTAGGTTCCCAAGGCGAAATCAGTGTTCATATCAGAAGAAAGGAATGAATGCTGGGCAGGTAAAATCAGTAGTCAACCTTTACAAGGTGAGCAGGAGCCACAGGTCATGGGTCACATGCATAGTGGTCCATTTGAGTGCCCTTCGCCCTTACCCTGGGTTAATTGAACACTCTCAAATCAATTAAGCAGGATTTCCCTTGTGACACAGTAGATAAGAATTCTGCTCCAGGAAGATCCCACATGCCAAGGAGCAACTACACCTGTGCACCACAACTTCTGTGCCCATGCTCTAGAGCACATAAGCCGCAACCACTAAGCCCACATGCCCTACAGCCCATGCTGTACAACAACGGAAGCCACTTCAATGAGAAGCCCGTGCACCCCAAAGAAGAGTAACCCCTGCTCGTGGCAACTAGAGAAAGCTTGTGAGCAGCAACGAAGACCCAGTGCAAACAAAACTAAATAAATAAAATTTTAAAATGTTTTTAAAAAATCAATTCAGCAAACATTTCCTGAGTATTTGCCATGTACAAAGTCAAGTACCTTCCACACAATAGATGCACAGCAAGACACTCCCCTGCTACCAGCCCCAGTAAGGCACTTACCAGGCTCAAGCTATTGCTTCCACCCGGAGGAATGTAAGAGCCAAACTCCTATTCTCAGAAACCAGCTCTGATGCCATCTCATATGAAGCCTTCCCTTGATTACCTCGCCTGTCAAGGTTAGTCATCTTCCATCCACCTCTGAACTTGGTACATACTGCTGTTGTTATCACATTGAGTCATAATTTATTGATTCTCCTCTGTGTCTCTCCCACTAATGAGTGGCACCTCTGTATCCTCTGGCTAACATATAATAGATGCTCAGAAATGCTTATTGACCTGAGTTAAAATGAGATCCCATGAATGGCCCAGCTTCAGTCATTGTCTATGGAATATTCCCGGAATCCTTTAGCATCCCTTACCAGCTGGCTTCCTTTCAAGAGCTAGTTTGCCACTACCTAAATTCAACTGAACTGATCCCAAATAAATACCTATCACACACCAGGTGGTTGCCACGTGTTGGGAATTCAGTAACTAACAAGATACACTTCAAATTCAGTACTCTAAAGAGGTCAGAACCAGCTCTTCTAACCAGAATTTCTTTGGCTAGAAAAAGAAATCTCAGCCCTGGTTTCTACCCTACTTTGTGGCCTGCTTTGTTATGTGGTTGTTCTCCCTTCCTAAGCCTCTTTTTCCCCAGAAAGGAAGGCCCCTTTGTTATTAATATAGCTCTATAATTTAATAGATGTATATATGTTAAACTCCATATTTCCATTTGCCTAGGCTAAAAACCATGGGGCAATCCTTATCTTCTCTTTCTTCCATTCACACACCTATTTGCGTTTCTTTGCACACCTATCCAAATTTGTCAATAAACCTTGTTGACTTTACCTTCGAATCCAGACTCCAATCATGACTCATTTTACCCAGTCTGGTACAAACCATCAATATCTCTTGCTATGATCACTGCCATAGCATCCTGGTCTCCCTGATTCCACCCCTCTGCCCTACAGTCTATTCTCACAGGACAGCTGGAGCAATTCTTTAAAAAAGGAAGTTCAAGCCCTCCAGTAGCTCCCATCTCATTCAGAGTAAAAGCCACAGGTCTATTCTTTCTCTTTGACTCTCATGTCTATTCCATTTCAAGCCACATTGGCCTCCTTGCTGTTTCTTAAACACATCAGGAGTGCTTGGCGCTTGTACCTGAGGGCCCTGTCTGGACTGCCCCCTTCCTCCAGATATCTACATGACTGACTCACTCTTTCCTTCAAGTGTTTGTTCAAAAGTCACCTCTATGAAACCTACTGACTACCTTGTTTAAAATTGCAACCTCCCATCCCCCTTTCCTGTTTTCCTCCACCCAGTCATTCCTTTCTAATGATTTTTACTATATTTTTACGCCCATCTCCTCCCACTTAACTGTAGGCTTTGTGAATTTCTATTAATTAAATACCTAAATCATTTAATTAATTGAATATTGTTGTCTATTATGTGCCAAACACTGTGCTAATTGATGGAGGTACCAGATGATGGAGACAATTTAGAGGTCTTATGAGGAAAGAAATGATAACAATTACTAGTAACAGCTCATTTATTGAGAGCTCCCTCTGTGTTAAGTGCTTGCCATACATCTTGACAGTAATGACGGCTAACATTTATCAAAACAGACTCTGTTCTACATGCATTATTCCATTTAATCCTCACCAAGCCCTGTAACGTGAAAGTTACCAGTAAAGAGCAAGAAACAGGACTCCAAGTCTTGGAACTGGCAGAATCAGGATTTGAACTAATGTAGTGAAAGAAGGATATTCTTCCTCACATATTCTCAGAAGTGAGAAATAATGCTGAAGCTGAAGCTTCAATACTGTGGCCACCTGATGCGAAGGGCTAACTCATTAGAAAAGACCCTGATGCTGGGAAAGACTGAAGGCAGAAGGAGAAGGGGACGACAGAGAATGAGGTGGTTCGATGTCCAAACTCGACGGACATGAGTTTGAGCAAGTTCCGGGAGTTGGTGATGGACAGGGAAGCCTGACAAGCGGCAGTCCATGGGGTCGCAGAGTCAGACACGACGGGGCGACTGAACTGAACTGACCATCAGGAAGACTAGGTGGAAGACTGGATATGGCGGTAGAAGGAAAAGGGGGAAATGACTCCCAAGTTTTCATTGGGATGGCCTAAGAGCAGTAAGGCCAAAGAGAAAGATGAAAACCCAATTTGTGACGCGATCAGTTTGAGGAGCCAGCGGATCACTCATGATGCAGAAACCGAGATGAGGTTCTGGCCCCCTCCCTCGGCCCTGAAAAGGTGCTAGGAGAAGGCAGGCAAGGGAAGAGATGGAGATAGGTTCTCCTCCCTCTCGGGTTTTCCAGCAGCATTTGCAGGAAGGGCGTGGGAGACCGCGAGACAAAGAGCGCGCGGCACTGCCTTTGTCCAGGGCGGCCCCTTTAAGAAGCGCGCGGCCAGCTTCTAGCCCTCCTTGTATGCAAATTTGGCGGCGGGGCGGGAGCGCGCAGCTGATACCCGGGGACTGGGCTGCGGCGGTTAGTCCTCTCCCGGCCGCCGTCGCCTCCGACATATTGCCCGCAGGAGCTGCGGCGGCGAAGCGGAGAGCGCCGGGGGGAGGAGATGGGTGAGCGGCACGGGTCCGGCTTGGCCCGGGAACGGGCGGGCTCCGGGGTCAGGATGGCCTGGCTGCTAATTGCTCCCCCACGCGGACAGGATCCCGGCGACGGGAGGGGGAGGGGATGTTGGGCCCAGGGGGACCCCGCCCCCTCCTGTCGTTTTGCGGGTGGGGCTTCTGTTGTGGGGGCGGGACATTGGAAGGGTGGGCGGGGCTTCTAAAATGTGGAGGTTCCTGGGGGCTTTGATGAGGACCCACCGTCCCGGGCTAGAGTGGGGCGGGGCTGCCGGTGGGCGTGGCCTTCGTGCTAAGGGCGGAGCTCCTAGCCTGTAGGCCCTGGTGCAGGGGCAAATTTTCTGGGCAGTAGGGGCTTTGTACTGGGGAGGTGGGGCGGAAAGGAGACCTTCCAGATGAAGGGAGCCCCTTCTGGAGCCGGGCTTCTGGGCAGAGAGAGCCTCTATTGGCTTGTGGGCGGGTTTTCTGAGCTGACAATTGTGTGTAGGCGGGGCTTCTGGGCTGAGAGGCTATATGTGGGTGCAGAGCTTCTAAAGAGAGGAGAGTGGGTGTGGGTAGAGCATTTGGACTGAGGGTGCCTGTGTGGGGTTTTCTAAGCCAGGTACAGTAGCACAGGAACAGAGCTTTGGCGCTGCTGGGGCTAGTTGCGGGCAAAGTTCTGGACAAGAACTTTTTTGGAGACGTTGGGGAAAAGCTTCCAGGAAGAAAAGCTAGGGCAAGGGATGTGTGTGTCTGTGGAGGCTGCTGTGCGGTCATGGGGAGATACGAACAAGGCTTTAACTTTGGGCTTCCCAGGTGGTTCAGCGGTAAAGAATCTGCTTGCCAATGCAGGAGTCACCGGGTTGATCCCTGGGTTGGGAAGATCCCTTAGAGAATGAAATGGCAACCCATTCCAGTAGTCTTGCCTGGGAAATCCTGTGGGCAGAGAAGCCTGGCAGGCTGCAGTCCATGGGGTCTCACCGAACACACATATTAACTTTCAGAAACGACTTAGGTGACTGAGCACACACATAACTTTGGGACTGGGGTGGTGCCTAGGAGCTTTGTGCAGGAGCTTTTTGCAGGACCTGGGAGCTTGGGTTAAATTGCTCAGCCGAGAGAAAGAGGTTGTAGGTCTATGTTAGGTTCACAGCCATGCCATTCTCCCTTGACACTTGCTCAGGCCCTGAATCCTGACTGTGAGAGTTCAGGATGCCCATTAAGCCAGATCTTGGGTCCTGGAGGAATCGTAAGCCTACAGGGACTTGTAGTAGTATCCCAAAGGAGCTGCGTATACCAGCTCCAAAAGCACAGGACCCAGACCCCCATACCACCTGTGACTCTGTGTAAACTGAATTTACTAATCTGGGTAATCTACCTTGCAGGACTCATTCCCTCATCAACATGTTGTTATTGAGCACTTACTCTTAGGCTGGGCACTGTGGTAGAGGGAGGGGATACAGCAGTGAAAGAGACAGACCTCACTGACCTTCCATTCCAGTGGAAAAGATAGGCAGAAAATATGTTAACAAATGAATAAGATGAAGAATGAACTGTGAAAAGAAAAATGGAAATAAGATAGAGAGTTAAGGAGGCAGATACCTACAGAATGGCAGGGAATGCTGTACTCTAGAGAGAACAGCAAGCGCAGAAGGTAGCAGTAAGCTTGGTTTGCTCAAGGAGAGAAAGACCAGGCTGGCTGAAGCATGGGGTCGAGGCAGAGAATGGCAGGAGATGTGTTTGAAGTAGTAGGCGGGGGAACCTATCATGGGTCTCTGTGATTGAGGGACGAAATGAGACACCAGGTTGCTATCCTTGATATATGCCTTCTGGCTTGAGGACCTACCTTATGTTGAGCCCCGCAGGAGGACGAAGAGGTCCCAACAGGACATCCTACTGTCGAAATCCACTCTGTGAGCCAGGATCCTCTGGGGGCTCGGGCGGGGGCCACACTTCCAGTGCATCGGTCACCAGTGTCCGTTCCCGCACCAGGTAAACTACTTGCTGTCTCTTGCACTTCCCTGTGGGCTCAGAGGAGCAGTTTGGACAGAGCTCTCCCTGACTGAGCCCTAGGATGTGATATCCCAGATGCCAGATAGGGCCTTAAAGGGCAGGGAGCAGCAGAAAAGTCCCTGGGTGAGGGCGGTCCCTGGGACAGATACCTTGGGACATAGCATAATAAACCCAAAGGCCTGGATTCCACTCACAGTTCTGCTCCTGATTCACTGGTGGCTTGGACAAGTTGTCTCCCCTCTCTGGGCCCCCTTCTCCTCACCTTTCCTTTCCTTCCTGGGGGATGTTGGAAAGCCTGAAAAAGCTGAGGGAGGAATAGGGAAAGGCTCTGTCAGCTTCTTTGAGGCAGAAGATGTAGGAGGACTCCATCCACCCTTGCTGTCGGCTGCTTTTCTGAGCCTGCCCCGTGGCCCTCTGCCTCAGAAGCCCCTCCTGGTAGGGTTCTCCAGCCAGCTCCTGATGTTGTGCCCTCTCGCCTCCAGGAGCAGTTCGGGGACGGGCCTCTCCAGCCCTCCACTGGCCACCCAGACCGTCGTGCCCCTGCAGCACTGCAAGATCCCTGAGCTGCCAGTCCAGGCCAGCATTCTGTTTGAACTGCAGCTCTTCTTCTGCCAGCTCATAGCCCTCTTTGTCCACTACATCAACATCTACAAGACAGTGTGGTGGTATCCGCCCTCCCACCCACCCTCCCACACCTCCCTGGTAGGTGCCCAGCTAGGCCCCGCTGTGTGTGTGTGTGTATGTGAATGAGTGACACGTTTGGTTTCAGTTTAGCTTATCTCGCCCAGCACCCTGTGTGTTTGGCCTCACACTGGGCATGGGAGGTGTAAAAGGAACCAGTGACATCTGAACACTCACCCCAGTGTGCTCAGCACCACTCTACACACCGTAAGGGCAGCAGAGATGAATCTGCCTCAGATTTTGTATCAAGGAGCACAGAGTCTTAAGTCCTGTGGGGGAGCAGGCATACATGGTTATTTCAAGGAGAGGAATGAGCTCTGTGCAGGAGCAGGGCCGGGGCCGGGTGAGCAGAGCAGGAGGGCTCACACGCCACTCTCTTGTCTCCAGGGACTGTCCCACTTCCCTCCTCTGGGTCCTGTTCCACTCCTCTAGGTATTTTCCTGGTCTGACTCAGCTGGAGGCCTGTGAAGGTCAGAGAGTGGGGACAGTCCCGATGGAAAGGACTGGGCAGGGGAGGTGGGCATATGAAAAGCCCATATGGGCAGGGGGCCCACGTGACCCCCAGCCTCTGCCCTCGACAGAATTTCCACCTGATCGACTTCAACTTGCTAATGGTGACCACCATCGTTCTGGGCCGCCGCTTCATTGGGTCCATCGTGAAGGAGGTGATTGGGTCCCAGAGGCTGGCCCGGGGACTTTGGGACTCCCCTTTACCCCCTGGGGGCACCACGGAGGCATTCCCAGCCCTTGATCCCTGAGGCCTTTCCCTGGGGGCTCCCTTTGAACTCGGCTGAAGAGTGTTCATCCTGTTGGCTCTTGGAGTTTTCTGGGCATCCAGGGAAAGGATTTGCCACGACAGGTTCTGCCCACCCTGCAGGGGAGGGAATCATGGGCCATGCTGGGTGGGATTTGGGCACAGTCCCCATGACCTCCATCCAAGGCCCCATCCCGTCCTATCTCCCCTGACCCAGGCTTCTCAGAGGGGGAAGGTCACCCTCTTTCGCTCCATCCTGCTGTTCCTCACCCGTTTCACCGTTCTCACGGCAACAGGCTGGAGTCTGTGCCGCTCCCTCATTCACCTCTTCAGGACCTACTCCTTCCTGAACCTCCTGTTCCTCTGCTATCCGTGAGTACCCCTCACTTTACCCCTCACTGCCCAGCACCTGCTCCTGACCTCTGCCCCAAGAGTTGCTGGGCTCTGGGCCCCCCGTGCCCAGCCGACACACAGGCAGGCAGCGACAGAACCTTCTCACACTGTCCGATAGCACCGCCCTGAGATCGAGAAGATTAGCCTTCTTTTGCAGGAGCAGAAACTGAGCCGGCAGGCCTAATTTCCCCAAGGTGCCATTGAAGGCTAGGTCAGAAGGGGGCTCAGATCTGGGTGTGTCGCCCACAGCTCCAGAGCAGGGATGCGCGGGCTTCGTCTTGCTCTCTCTTCTTTCCTCTCTCTCTACTTCTTTCTGTTTCTTTGTGTGTCTTGGTGTTTGTGTAACCTCTCGGTGCCTCCCCCAGGTCTGTGTGCATGCACACATCTGTGTGTGTGTGCGCGTGTTTCTGTGTGGATGTCTGTGAATGAAGTGTGTGTGTGCGTGCATGTGTGTCTTCACACGCATATCTGTATGTCTGTCTGTGTGTCTACTTTGCTCACCCACTTCCTCCATCTTGCAAGAACCCAGATAGTTGAGGATGGGAAGACAGTGTCTGGGAGAAGCCCAGGCCTGCCCCTTCCTGGCCTGGAATTGGGGAGAGCTTTGGCAAGATCTCCACCCTGGCTGTTCCTGGGGTAGGCTCCCGGCTGCCGGGGCATTCACAGTCATTTCCCAACCCCTGGGCTTTCTGGATCATGAACTTCTTCGGGCCAGTCCATCTCTGTTCCCTGGGAAACTCCTCTCTCTGTCTCCCCTGCATGACCAAAAGGGCACTGTCATGATCGGAGCCCAGTCACACTTGCTTTAGTTATAACTGGGTTTTAATTGTCAGAGATATGTGTGTCATATAAAAATATTAAACTTTACAGAGGCTTTTAACATAGAAAATGAAAATCCCACATAATCTCAGTCCTCTAGAAAACTGTATTTTGCAGTGTGTCCTTCCACATTTTTCCTGTGCAAGTACACACACATACATTTTTTAAAAACAGAAATGGGATTAATCCCTATGCATGATATTGTATCCATTTTCACATGGTCATAAAAGGTGGATATTTTTCTATGGCACTATATATGGGTCTGTTTCATTTTTTTATTGGCCTCATAGTATTCCATAGGACTTCCCTGGTGGCTCAGACGTTAAAGCGTCTGCCTACAATGCAGGAGACCCGAGTTCGATCCCTGGGTCGGGAAAGAGCCTCTGGAGAAGGAAATGGCAACCCACTCCAGTACTCTTGCCTGGAAAATCCCATGGATGGAGGAGAGTGGTAGGCTACAGTCCACGGTGTCGCAAAGAGTCGGCTATGACTTAGCGACTTCACTTCTTTACTTCACAGTATTCCATTGAATAGACTTTGCACCATGTGTTTTGTTTTGTATTCTATTGGTGGATTTTTGAGTTGTTTCTAGCTTTTCTCTGTTGAAAACAGTGAGGCAGGGTACATTCTTCTGCATACATCTTTGCACATTTATCCAATATTTCTGTATAGTAGATTCCCAGAAGTAGAATTACAGCACCAAAAGGCATGCTTTACATTTATAGATAGATACTAACAAATGGTCCTCCAGGGTTGTACTGAAAGAAATGTTAAAAATTGCCTTAATTCAACCCTTCCTGGACACTACTCAAATGTTACCCAGTGTTCATGTTTTGCTTTATTTTATATTATTTAACTTTTTGAGTTTTTATTAATATGAGACAAGTATATATAATATATGATCAAATCCAATAGTGCTAGAAAGCTGATGATGATGGGAATTCCCTGGTGGTGCAGTGGTTAGGACTGCAATTTCACTGCCAAGGGCACAGGTTTGATCCCTATTTGAGGAACTAAGAGCCTGCAAGCCATGCAGTGCAGCTAAAAACAACTTATGATGGAAAACAGCCTTTAACTCTACCCTCCAGATTTTTAGTCCCACTTCTAATAGTCAGCATCTTTCACGGTTTCTGGTTTTAAGTGTTTTTTGAGTCACCTCCATAATTCTAATATCCTTGTGCTTTTGTTTATTTCTTTAAATATTTATTGATTGATTTTATAGTGGGGTAACAGGTTTGCATCATTAAAATTGCAAAATGTATAAAAGAATGTAGAATGATAAATCCTTCCTTTGACTCCTCTTTCCCAGCTACTACCCAGTTTCCCTCCTGAGGGGTAACCGCCAGTGTTTCTGGTTTCCTATATATCCTGGAAATAAATGTTCTTTATATACAAGCATACCACACACACACACACACACACAACACACACACATGTACACACCCCTACATGCACATGTCCATCAGTTTCCTGGAATGACCGTTGAAGGTTTAGTTCACCTTCTCTCCATACTGTCCCTAGTATTTGACAATTATTATTATTTTCAGTTTCCTCTCGGTCCTCTATTTCAATAATATGAGTGTCAATATTTTTTATTCCATCAACAGTAGTGAGTGTCTTAATCCCTTGATGTAAGAATACTGTATTCAGAGCCCTACCCATCAATTCTTTTACTCCCCTCTTCCTCCTATCACTTCCTGGCAGCTGTACTCATAGTGTCACATTTGACATTCACATTCTCCTACATAGCCATGTTTAAGTCTTCCATTCTTTGGGCTAATTCTAAAGATTAAAAACCAGTAAGTGGCCTTGATATTTTTATGAGTATGAAGCTGTTATTCACTGCAGGACTGAGTAGTGTGCATAGAAAGATATTCTTTCTCTGTAGTTCTTGAATTCTAATCTTGGGCCTCATAAAAAAAGAATGTTCCTAGTGTCAAGGGCAAATGGTTTCTCTTTCCTTACATGACATCAATTGCTTAAAATCATGCCACATTTTAGTTTGCTTCATATTTAGATTGTAACTTTCTCATATAGCTGTTATTTTTCTTGGAGTTTCTAATTGCCTTTCTTTTTTCTCATTGACAAAAGAATGATGGGCCTTCAACATATCCTCAAGTTTATCTAGCCTGTCAGTCATGCTACCTGTTGCCTAGTGTCCATATTTCCCCACAGAGACATCCTTCCTGGAGCCCTCCATCCTCCTGCTCCAGTCTGGAGTGGCTGCTCTTTAGGCCTGCTGTACAGCTCTCAGCCTGGGACTTTCCTTTGCTGCCCTTCTGGGTTGGATCTACTGTCTCCTGGATCCCATGTCTTCTTCTTTCTTGGTTTTCTCCCTTATTTTGCTGGAGTGCGTTATCATCAGGTAATTTCCTTAACAAGGGGTATGTGGGAGGTATATACATTCTTTTCCTAGCATGTCTAAAAATATCTTTATTCCGCCCTCATACTTGATTGATGGTTTGGCCTAATATAGATTTTCAAGTTCAAATTCATATTCTCTCAGAATTTTGAAGATGTTGCTCCATTGTCTCTAGCAGCCAGTGTTTCTAATGAGAAATCTGATGCTAGTTGATTCCAGTTACTTTGTAGAAGACTTGTTTTTTCCTTTCTAAAAGCTTTTAAAAATATTCTGTTTATCTTTTTATTATTTGAAATTTCACAAGAATGTGTCTGATGTGGCGCTTTTGTCATTCCATCTTATCAGTACTGTAGGACTTTTTTAACCCTGAGGTTTGGGTGTCTGTTCAAGTCAGGGAAATTGTCTTCTACTATTTCTTTGATAATATCTCCCCTTCCATTTTTTTCTGTTCTAAGACTTCTCTTCATCGGATGGTAGACCTCATAGATTGGTCATCTGTTTCTCTTACATTGTCCATCATACTTTTCATCTCTCTCCCTTTCTTCCTCTCCTTTCCTCCCTCCCCTCTTGATTTCTCTCTCTTTCTCTAGCTGTCTTTCTCTCTCTCTTTTTACTTTGCCTTTAGGGGGATTCTCTCAACTTTATCTCCCAGCTTTTTTATTGGGATTTTTTTTCGGCAATCTTATTTTTCATCTCTGAGGCCTCTTTGTTTTCTGATTGATCTTTTCTCATAGCATTCTGTTCTTGGTTTTAAAATCTCTTGTGTCCCTTCAATTTTGTCCTTCCACTGAATCAGCTTTCCTGTTTCATGCTGCTAGTTTGTAAGTGTAGTTAGTGTCTTTGGTTGTCTGGTTACAGTTAAGAGTGGAGGCTGAGCTTGCCTTCTGAGATGACCCACACTCTGTCTGTGGAGGGTTTTTCTCTAAATAAATCCACTTCTTACCGGAAGAAAATTTTTTTAAAGTTGAGGACTGAGTAGCTTGGAATGCATTTTTTTCTCTCTCTGCCATTGTATACCTGAATAGGAGGTTTGACTGGGAGTTCTGAGTATGTGGGCAGGGCACACTGGCTGGTATACTTTGCTTTAGGACCAGTGAGTAAGGTGCTAGTTGTTAGGCTATGGGCCCCCATAGTCGAGAAAGGGGAGAGAGGTATTACTCTGGAATGCCCCCATTGAAGACCTCAATTCCCAGTTTATTCAGTTTCTTTAGGGAAGAATTTTTCAGGATGGGTTGTGTAAGTTGTGTAGGAGAATAAAGGGAATGACTCATGAATATAGATTGTTTTTAATCCAGTTTGTTCAGCCCGGCTTCTCACTTCTACCCTCGATCAAAGGTGCCCACTTCAAGCCAGTCTCTGCTGGGTCACTCTAGACAGATCAGCTCCTGCCGGCAGTGCAGCCCTCGCAAGACGAATCTAGCCCTACACTATCTAGTTTAGTAATTTCTAGCTGCCTATTGTTATTAAACATTTTAAATAGGCTAGTTTTAATTGAAATGTACTGTTAGTGTAAAATATACTCCAGATTCTGAAGACTCAGCACAAAAAAACAAGAAGGAAGTAAAATATCTCATATATATCACAAATAATTTTATATGTTGATAATATTTTGTATAGATTAGGTTAAATAAAAGAGTATATAGTTAATTCTTATTTTAAGGTGGCTACTAGAAAATGTAAAAGTGTATATGTGACTCTCATGTTTCTGCTGGACGTGCTGCTGTAGACGATGACTGCCTCATTTGTCAACACGTTTCCGTCTGCCATCTAAATTTGTCAGAATCAGTTATGTACTGATAACCCCCACTCCCGTCCTTTTTGCTGATAGGGATTTATTTTCTACTTTTCTTTATTTACTTTCTACATGGATACTGTCACATCTTGGATGGAGAGGATGAAAGAGAATGCATGTGAAGATGTTTCTAACTTTTGACCTGTCAGAGAAGCCATTAGCTGTTATCAAACAATGTAATTGTATCTGCACTTCTTAGCGGCAAAGCCAGGACAATTCTTAAGTAGTTGTCCTTAAGTTTGAGTCTGAGCCCTTGTGTGTTCGTGTAGGTGCCCACCCCCTCGTTCCCACCGAGTATCCTGAGCAGTGTTTTGGGAATCCCATTTCAGTGTTCTTTTCTGTCCCACAGAATCACTGGCCTCTTTCTTTTCTCTTCTACTCTGGGCCAGACACCATGCTGGGCATTGTTACGAAGATTAACAATTAAAGAGTATTTATGAAAACATTAGCATAATAGAGAATCAATACAAGCTATATCACTTAAAGCAAGTTAAGGAAACCGAGGCTCATAGAGGTTATATGCTGCTGCTGCTGCTAAGTCGCTTCAGTCGCGTCTGACTCTGCGCGACCCCATAGATGGCAGCCCATGAGGCTCCTCCGTCCCTGGGATTCTCCAGGCAAGAACACTGGAGTGGGTTGCCATGTCCTTCTCCAATGCATGAAAGTGAAAAGTGAAAGTGAAGTCGCTCAGTCGTGTCCAACTCTTAGCGACCCCATAGACTGCAGCCTACCAGGCTCCTCCATCCATGGGATTTTCCAGGCAAGAATGCTGGAGTGGGGTGCCATTGCCTTCTCCGAGAGATTATATAGTTTGTCCTAAATCATAGCACTAGTAAGTGGCAGAGCTGGGGTTTTAACACTGGCCTGTTTGATCCCAAAGAGTAGGCTCTTGACCAAAATTCTCTGTTAATTAATGCTGTGCTGTGCTTAGTCGCTTAGTCATGTCCAACTGTTTGCGACCCCATGGACTGCAGCCTGCCAGGCTCCTCTGTCCATGGGGATTCTCCAGGAAAGAATACTGGAGTGGGTTGCCATGCCCTTCTCCCGGGGATCTTCCCAACCCAGGGATTGAACCCAGGTCTCTCACATTGCAAGTGGATTCTTTACCATCTGAGCCACCAGGCAAGCCCTATCTGTTATCTTACTTGGATCTTAATGCAGGGAAAGTAGTAGCATTCCCATTAGATAGAGCAGAAAGCAAAAACCCAAAGAGGCTAATTATATGAGTGCCTAAGAACACTATATCCCCTCTTGGAAGTTCAGAATAAAGGAAGAGAACGTTACTATAGATAAGAAAAAGTAGAATTTTCATTGGCTGTAGCTCCTGGTGGCAGCCCAGGGACCCTTCTGGAGCTATGTCTGAGGACCTGGGGAAACAGAGGCCCTAAGGCCTTCCCAGGTGGCACTAGTGGTAAAGAGCCTGCCTGCCAGTACAGGAGACATAATGAGACATGGGTTCTATCCCTGAGTCGGGAAGATCCCCGGAGGAGGGCATGGCAACCAGCTCCAGTATTCTTGCCTGGAGAGTCCCATCGACAGAGGAGCCTGGTAGCCTATAGTTCACAGGGTTGCAGAGAGTCCAACACGACTGAAGCGATGTAGCATAGCATAAGCTAAAGTGAGGAATGCCTGTAGAGAGAAACGAGAAGGACGTTCCATGTGCTGTGCTTGGCATTTACCTGCTTTAGTTATCTACTCTTCCTAGCTATGAGTCATCTAATTTCCTCCTTAAATTATATTAGCCACACACTCCATCCCTTAACTTAAGCCTCAGAAGGAGTTTATACTGTTTAAGGGCCTATTTCAGTGCCTAGTACATAATAGACACACAACAAACACTGTTCCTGAACTGTCCCCCCTCTGTAAACTTAAGAGCTGCCCTTATAGGCACCCTTGGCCACATCTACCTCTCTTTTGTGGTACCATGTACATTTTTAATTAATGAATTGCTTTTAGTGTTTGTGGAGTGTCTGTCTTGATCTCGGGTACCAGACAGTTCCGGATTTGAACCCCAGCTCTATAACTTCCTTACTAACTGTGTGACTTTTCCAAAGCCGCCACTCCACCTCTCTGAACCACAGCTTCCTCTGCTGAAAAGGGCACAAAATAACAGTACCTAACACAGAGTTTGGGGAAACAGAAGAGAGTGCGTGTAAAGCAGTTAGTGTAGCATCTGGAGCTCAGGATGTGCCCAGGGAATGAGTGCTGTCACGATTCCTGCTGGACAGCAGCAGACTCAGAGGGCTGCGGCTCGGGTCTTGCCTCCTACCGTATTCCCACCACTCCATACAGGGCTTGTTCCGTGTGCAGGGCTAACACGGGTGTTGAATGACTGATCACTGGCTGGGAGGCTGGATAGCTTTAAGGACTGGTCGAACTCCCCTCGGAGCAGCCAGGAGAGCTAAAGCCCAGGGAGGAAAGACGATTCCCTGGGTGGTTAAGGGCTGGGATCCTGGCCCACGGCCAGGCCTGCCCTGACCACTGTCTTCCCCAGCAGGTTTGGGATGTACATTCCGTTCCTGCAGCTGAACTGTGACCTCCGCAAGACAAACCTCTTCAGCCACATGGCCTCCATGGGTCCCCGGGAGGCGGTCAGTGGCCTGGCGCGGAGCCGGGACTACCTGCTGACGCTGCGGGAGACGTGGAAGCAGCACACGAAGCAGCTGTACGGCCCCGATGCCATGCCCACCCACGCCTGCTGCCTGTCGCCCAGCCTCATCCGCAGCGAGGTGGAGTTCCTCAAGATGGACTTCAACTGGCGCATGAAGGAGGTGCTGGTCAGCGCCATGCTGAGCGCCTATTACGTGGCCTTTGTGCCGGTCTGGTTCGTGAAGGTGCGTAGCCTAGCGCAGGGAAAGGAGGGGTCTGCCCGGGACCCTTCCTACTGCCTCCAGGAGTCCTCCTGCTTGCAGAAACGAGGCTGCTGCTCTTGATGAGATTCCCATCTGTTCTCTCGAGGGCTGGAGTGACTACTGCCTCCCTTTTATTTATTTATATATTTTTTAAAACTTTTTCTTTTGTATTAGGGAGAAGGAAATGGCAACCCACTCCAGTATTCTTGCCTAGAGAATCCTGTGGACAGAGGAGCCTGGTGGGCTGCTGTCCATGGGGTCGCACAGAGTCGGACATGACTGAAGCAACTTAGCATGCATGCGTGCATTGGAGAAGGAAATGGCAACCCACTCTAGTGTTCTTGCCTGGAGAATCTCAGGGATGGAGGAGCCTGGTAGGCTGCCGTCTATGGGGTCGCACAGAGTCGGACACGACTAAAGCGACTGAGCAGTAGCATAGCAGGTTAACGATGACGCGACCATTTCAGGGGGACAGCAAAGGGACTCAGCCATACGTGCACATGTATCCCTTCTCCCCCAAACTCCCCTCCCGTCCAGGCTGCCACGTAACACTGAGCAGAGTTCCCTGTGCTGCACAGTAGGGCCTTGAGGGTTATCCATTTTAAATATATAGCAGGACATACATGTCAATCCCAAAGGCCTCCATTTCAGAGTCGAAAAAACAAGGCTTGCCGAACGAACGTGGCCCATACAAGGTCACCCAGCCAATGAGGGGCACACAGCATGGTTGTTCATGATACTTGAAAACAGAAAGGAGTCACTTTGTATTCCAGTGTGGCTGTTTCGGCCCAGGCACGTCACAGCATCCCACTCAATCATTAAGTCCAAAAGCCAGATTCATCCAGATCTGGGTGACTGCAAAAGCTATGCTCCCCCTCTGGCTTGTGCCGCCTTCTGGGAAGGCACATCCCTAGCCGGCTCGTCACATTTCTCCCAAGATGGGCTGCACTGACGGATTGGGGGTTGAGAAGACTTCATGTCTGTTGGGCAACATGCTAGAGCTTTCTTGAGTAGTAGTATCCTCCTCACGCCTCTCAGAGGTGGCTACTCTTGTCCTCATTTGCCAGATGAGGCAACTGGACTGCAGAGAACTAAAGTGACTTTCCCAAGGTCACATGGTGACTAAGCAGCAGAGCCAAGATTTGAGCTCATTTCTGTTGAATCCCAGGACCTGTTCTCTGGCTCAGAGTGAGAGTAATTTTTCTTTGTAGAAAACTGAGGACTCTTGCCTTCTAGGTTGGCCCACACTCTGTGAAGTGTATTTCTCTCTAAATAGATCTATTTCTTACCCGCCCCCCACCCACAAAAAAAAGAGAAAGCTGAGTAGTGGGCTCAGGGTTTAAGCCCATGATTAAGCTGCCTTTGTTAGGTGTTTGATCTTTGGTCTCAGGGCACCCTGGGGTCTGTCTGGGGCTGTCCTGATCTCCAAGGAAAGAGGGAGTCAGGGAGGGGGAGGGCGTGAGGCCGTTACGGGTGTCTGTGATCTCACTCGCCTCCCGCTGCCTCCAGAACACACATTACTATGACAAGCGCTGGTCCTGCGAGCTCTTCCTGCTGGTGTCCATCAGCACCTCGGTGGTCCTCATGCAGCACCTGCTGCCTGCCAGCTACTGCGACCTGCTGCACAAGGCCGCTGCCCACCTGGGCTGCTGGCAGAAGGTGGACCCGGCGCTGTGCTCCAACGTGCTGCAGCACCCGTGAGTCCGCCCTTCTCTGCCTAACCCCAGCCCCACCCCGCCCTGCCATCAGCTCATTCAGTTAGCCAGCAAATAGTTACTGAGCATGTCTTGTATGCTAAGCCTCATAACCAGAGTAGAATATGGCAGGGCCCAGGAAGGACATGCCCCTTGTCGCTGGGTACCTTGCAATGTCTTAGAGATAGGAAGGGTGCAGGTAGTAAATTCCTAGACTCGTTGACTTTCTCATTCGCTGACTTACGTACTCACTGCTTGGCTGATATGCTCATTCATTCGTTACTTCCCTCCCGCTCACTCATCCATCCAGTCACTGGCTCGTCTACTCTTTCAGCAAGCGTTGCATCTACCTCATCCGTCCCAGGCTTGGTGCTGTGTATTGGACAAAGGAACCTGGACTTTGACCTCTAGGCAGAGGGGAGCTATGAAGGTTTTTGAACAGTGGAGGGGCCCATTCCAAGGTGTGCCTTAAAGAAACCTTAGTATGGTTAATAGGATATGGTGCTGTGTTCGTTGATGACATAACCTGGCCAGGGAGGTCGAGCCGCAGGAGGCAAGAGCTGAGACGAGACCCCTTGAGGAGTACACCGGCAGGTGTGTGTGATAAGCATGTACACAGGGTTAGGTTGAGCGGGGTAAAAGGCCCAGCTGCAGGATGGCACTGCAGTCAGAGCAGAGGCCAATGTCACTGCGCTCAGGAGCCCTGAGGGGCTGGGCTGTCCTCCTCTCAGCCTGGCCCCTCCTTCCTGGTGCTTAGCATTTCTACAGCCCTTCTTTATAGTATTTTCACCCCAGTTATGCTAATTTTTCTGTCTGTATTCCCCCATTAGACTGGAAGCTCCTCGAGGCTGGGACCACCCCTGTATCACATCTGAGTCTTGGGCCCAGCACGAGGCCTGGCAGAGAAGAGGCCCCTAGACAGGTTTGTAGAGGGAGGCCACAGAGGCTCAGCCTCCTGATGTTGGCCCTCCGTGCCAGTCAAGGTCCCTCCTCTATCCAGGTGGTCCAGAAAGCAGATGGGTATTGCCAAATGGGCCAAAGTAGGGCTTGGCTTAGCTTAAGGTTCTGAGAGGAGGGGAAAAGAGAACGATAGTACATGGCTAAATACAAGGATAAACCTGTCCATGGCTCACCATGATCTGCCGGTAAGATCCAAGCTCCTTCACGTGGCATCTCACGATGAACTGGCTCCTGCCAGCCTTTTCTGCCCCATTTCTGCCCCTAACCCGACTTATCTTCTGCTCCAGCCAGTCCCAGTCTCTTCAGATCCTCAAATTCTGTCTGTACTTCTGTACCCAGACTTTTGAATTTGATACACGTTTTGCCTTGAATGGCCTTTCCAACTTTCCATTCCTGCTTAATTCCTATTCATCCTCTAGCACATGGCTTCCTCCAGGAGCCCTTTTCATGACCCCCTCCAGGACAGGTTCAGTGTCCCTGCTCTGCCTGCACTCCCCCACCCCCACAGAACTGTGAGCATTGCACCTAACACTTTCTGCTGTGTTTGCTTGGTTACTTGCCCATCATTCCAGGACTAAAGCTCTTGGAGGTCAGGGTCCTTGTCTGTCAAGCACTTGGCCATCCTTCTCACTGCTGGCAAAATGCCTGGCTTGTGATTGGTCCACAGCAGATCTTTTGTGTTTTTTGTGTATAGTTGTTTTGTTGTGTTTTTTTAAGGTAAAATTTCCACACAGTTGAAATGTATAAGTCTTAAAAAGTGCACAGTTCTTTGAGTTTTGATGAAAGGCATACATACCATGTAACCCATCCCCTGTCATGATACAGAACATTTCCAGCCGATCAGAAAATTTCAGCCGATCAGAAAAGAATCAGAAAATTCCTCCTGGTCCTTCCCAAGGACCCCCTCTCTCTGGCAACCATCTTTCATTTCATTTCACCATAGGCTAGTTTTCTCTGTTCTGCAACTTCACATAAAGTAAATCAGTAGATGTTCTTGAGCCCAGCTTCTTTCATTCTGCAAATTCTCTGTGAGTTTCATCCATATTGTTACATATGACATGGAGGGGTGGGTGTGTGTGTGGCACCCACACGCACACTCAATTGTGTCTGACTCTTCTGCGGCCCCTTAGACTGTAGCCCTCCAGGCTCCTCTGTCCATGGGATTTTCCAGGTTAGAATACTGGAGCTGGTGGTCATTTCTGTCTCCAGGGATCTTCCCAACCCAGGGATCAAACCTGCAAAAATAACATGGTAACTGTATTTTAAATGAAAGAATTGATAGCTCAATGAGATTGAGCTTCTTGGAGACAGTGATTCTCAGTTAAGTGGCCCAGGACCCTTTGGAGTTTCTGGGAGATCTCAAAGAACAATGGAAGAAAATTCACTGGTCTCACAACCTTCTTCACATGCCCTATGGGGGCCTCTCTGTGCCAGGCCTCTTGTGTGGCATGCTTTGAGGACGCAGACATGAATTGGACGCCATCCCTTCCCTTCAGCCCTCCCAGACTAGTGAAGGATACAGGGAAATAAAAAATGACAACACATTGCGTAAAGTGGACCAGTAGCAGTAGCTTCAGGAACCATTTCAAGGATGCTGAACGCTGGGGAGTTTGACAAAGACTTTCTGAAGGATATTGGGTTTTGAAAGATGACATAGAGCCTGCCGGAGAAGGCAGTGGCACCCCACTCCAGTACTCTTGCCTGGAAAATTCCATAGACGGAGGAGCCTGGTGGGCTGCAGTCCATGGGGTCTCTAAGAGTCGGACAAGACTGAAGCGACAGCAAGAGCCTGCCAGAAGGATAAGGTGTCAGGAAGAGCATGGCAGCTAGAGGGAGCACCTTGATGGAGAGACAGGAGCAGTCAGGTATGCGGGAGGAACTAGAGGCAGTTTTGGGTGGCTTGAGCAGGCGCTGTGTGGTACGGGTTATGGAAGGCCTTACAGGGCCTCAGAGGCCAGAACACACCCTTGGGGCTTGACTCCAAGGGTACCGGAAAGCCTTCAGAGGGTTTTGAGGAGAAACTAGTCAGGCTCATCTTGGTATTTTACAAAGACCACTTGGGCAGTTGTGCAGTGGAATGCCTGGAGGCTAGAAGTGAGGCTGACAGGAGGCTAGATGAAGAAAATGACCTCAGGGAAGAGGGAAAAGGGTTTTCTTGAAATCTGTCAGAGACATGAGTGTCAGCCCTAAATCTTCTGATTCCAGTGCAATGAATTTCTTGTGATTCTTAACCCATTTTACAGAAGAGGCAGCTGCTGCTGCTGCTAAGTCACTTCAGTTGTGTCCGAGTCTGTGCGACCCCATAGATGGCAGCCCACCAGGCTCCCCCATCCCTGGGATTCTCCAGGCAAGAACACTGGAGTGGGTTGCCATTTCCTTCTCCAGTGCATGAAAGTGAAAAGTGAAAGTGAAATCGCTCAGTCATGTCCAACCTTCAGCAACCCCATGGACTGCAGCCCACCAGGCTCCTCCGTCCATGGGATTTTCCGGGCAAGAGTACTGGAATAGGGTGCCATTGCCTTCTCTGAAGAGGCAGCTAAGACCCAGAAAAGGAAAGTCATTGTATCTACGTGATAGAAATGAGAGTAGAGCCCTGGTGGTTCCCCCGTGCCGTCTGTCCGCATCTCCTCGTGTGGGTGAGCTGGACATAAGGGGCTCTGTTGGACTGTGCCTCCAGGTGGACTGAAGAATGCATGTGGCCCCAGGGAGTGCTGGTGAAGCACAGCAAGAACGTCTACAAAGCCGTGGGCCACTACAACGTGGCCGTTCCCTCCGACGTCTCCCACTTCCGGTTCCACGTGAGTCTCCTCCACTGGGAAGGAGGGGTGGTGCCTGATCTAGAGGGCAGGAGGGTCAGCCGGGAAGGAAGGTGATGTCATAGCAAGAGAAGGCTATTGTCCATAGTTCCCAAATCCAAAATAAGAGAGCGCACCCATGCAGTGCGCAAGGACAGTCATACAGATGATCACTTGTCACTACAGCACATTGGTACCAGCTCTTTGAAAACTTTGGATGGAGAAGGTAATACAATGAAAGGAGGGGTTCCTGGTGGTGGAAATCCTTACCGTCGTCATTCTTACTGTGTACCAGGCCCTGTGGTCAGCACTTCCCATGAACCCTCCCGTTCAGACTTCGTCAGAAAGAACCCTGTGTAAGAGAGATGTACCAGGGCTGTCCCAGTTTTCAGGTATTGAAATTGACTCAGAGAGTTTAACTTGTTCCAAGGATGCCTTACTGAGAAACCTGGGAATTAATGGTATTAACTCACAAACTCAGCACAATGAAAAGGGCTGCTCAAAATCATCTAGCCTGGTGAATTTCATTTACTTATTTTACTGTCAGAATCCTTTCTTCCAACATAGTCAGACTAAAGTTCAGTATATAGGACCTCACAGTGCAGCTCTGCTTGAAATTGTTGGAACTCCCTTTACGTCCTGCTCAACACTGCAGTAGCTCCTAAAAGACCCCCCTGGAACCTGGGGCTCCAAGGAACACAGTTTGAAAAACCATAGATCTGGCCTCATCTCTTTATTTCCCAGTAGAGAAACCTGAGGTCCAGACAGGAAGGGGACCTGCCCAAGGTCCTGCAGCTGCCAGGTGCAGAGCTGAGCCTGGCTTGCTGATCTCTTGGGCTCCTGTTCCTTGCCACTCCTCCTCCCATCCTATAATTAGCTCTTGAGGTGTAGGTACCTTGGCCCCTGCAGAATCATGATCCCTGGACGTTGATCATTCTTTCAAGTTGATCAGAAAAATTTTCTTAGTCCTCTATATTCTACCTTGCCCTGTGCACATCAGGTAAGAGTGATATGTGTTCATGTTCCCTGGAAGCTTCTGGCCTAGCTGAGGAGTGCTGCACACGCAGTAGTAAAGGACTCGGGCTGTGGAGTCTATAATAACTTTACATGTCTCTATCATAAAATGCTACATTGTTCGGGCCTGACAGTACCCAGAAGGTCACATACTGCTTTTCAACCAGAAAACGTTTGATAGGACAAGCCAGACCTCTCAAGAAGAGCTTCGGAGAAAAGGTAGAAGTTGAGCAGGATCTTAAACAGCTATGTAGGAAGCAGTAGTCATCTCTTTTTTTTTGGCTGTACTCACGGAATGTGAGACCTTAGTTCTCTGACTAGGGATCAAACCCATGCCCCCTGCATTGGAAGGTGCAGTTTTAACCAGTGGACCACCAAGAAGTCCCAGGGAGGCAGTGGCCCACAAATAAAGGCAGAGAGGTGACAAGGTCCATACCCAACCCCATGAAGTCCGACTCCCCACCCGAGTCTGCATGGGGCCCCAAGAGTTTGACCCCTTCATTGGCCACCCAGAACCCCCATCCAAGAGGCAGATTTCTGGAGCCTACTTTCCAGTCCATGCCTACTCTCTTCCCGGGCAGTTCTTTTTCAGCAAACCCCTGCGGATCCTGAACATCCTTTTGCTGCTGGAGGGCGCGGTCATCGTCTACCAGCTATACTCCTTAATGTCCTCTGACAAGTGGCACCAGACCATCTCACTGGCGCTAATCCTCTTCAGCAACTACTACGCCTTCTTCAAACTGCTGCGGGACCGCCTGGTATTGGGCAAGGCCTACTCGTACTCGGCCAACTCCCAGAGGGACCTAGACCACCGGTTCTCCTGAGCCCCAGGACGACCCAGGGACAGCATTCAGGCTTCAGCCAGGGGCTCCCTGGGAAGTAGCTGTATGGGAGGGATGGGTGAGGGGCAAAAACAAAAACAAAAAAATCCACCAGAGCTTTGTATTTTTGTTACATACTGTTTCTTTCTTTGATAATTGATGTGATTATGAGGAAAAAAAAGTCCTATTTTTATACTCCCAATAAGCCTGTGTCTTGTATTTCTTTCCCCTCTTGCCTATCAGGCAGCAAGCAGAGGTGTGGGATTCTGGGCCAGCAAGCCCCAAGTGTGCAGCCTTCTCCAGTGGAGAAAGGATGAGGAAACACCAGAGATCAAGGTAGCAGTGGTAGCTGCTGTATGCCAGAGGCTGCCCTCCATGTAGTACAGGGCTGTCCTTAATCCCATTTTTATGACAACCCTAGGAGGTAGGTGCTGTCACTCCTATAGAAGAAAAACAGAAGCTTAGGGAGCTACAGTGACTTGCCCAAGGTAACACAGCTAGGAAGTAGTAGAGCTGGGCCCCAAAACCCTCTGAAAGATGACACTGCTATCCTGATGTGATGTCCTGATTCTCAGCACGCAGTCACTGAGACCCTGCTCCGTGCCAGGTACCACAGTAGATGGTGAAGATGCCAAGACACAGAAACAAACATGTCACTACACACAGATGATTATAACAGTTAGTTACAAGGTACAGAATGGCTCATGGGAGAGAACACTGAATGCTCTCTGGACTTCTTGGAGGAGGGGTCAGTCTGAGTTGTATCAGCCACTTCGCAGGGGGACAAGAGAAGGAAAAGGTGCTTCAATCAGAACAGTAGCAGAGATATGGAACATTCTGGTGTATCCAGGGAGGGTAAGCAGAATGTGGTTCCTAGAACAGGAAAGATAAGGAAAGTGGGGCAGAGGTGGATTGGAGCTGGAAAGGTCTGCAGGGACTGGATCAGGGAGGCTCAATGGCTGTAGGCTAGGGAGATCAAGGCAGTCAATCCTAAAGGAAATCAACCATGAATATTCATTAGGACTGAAGCTGAAGCTGCAATACTTTGGCCACTTGATACAAAGAGCCAACTCATTGGAAAAGACCCTGATGCTGGCAAAGATTGAAGGCAGAAGAAGGGGGTGACAGGATGAGATGGTTAGATGGCATCACTGACTCAAGGACATGAGTCTGAGCAAACTCTGGGAGACAGCGAAGGACAGGGAAAGCTGGCATGCTACAGTCTGCAGGGTCCCAAAGTCGCATAAGACTTAGGAACTGAACAACAAGGGAGGGGATGTGAGCAAGGCCAAGGGCAAGAATGGAAATGAAGCTGCTTGGAAGCCCTCTTGGCTCCCCATGGACCACAGAATGGAGGGCTCAGGGGTTGGCAGAAGAGACACAGTTATAGACACTCATCTAATCTGAGCATGTCCCCTGAGTCCTTGTTCAGCCACAAGTTATACTGGCACTCCCTTGGTGGTGCATAGAAAACAGACACTGCAGCAAATGTTTTTGGTGCTTTTGTTGAGTCAGGCATTGTGCCAGGCACTGGGACAGAGACAGAGATGGGGAAGATACAGTCTCTTCCATAGACAACCAGGAGAGAGAGACACCTCGTGAACAACTTCGGGTTCTAAGTGCTGAGGAAAATGTGTGTCCAGGGCAACAGGGAGCAGAGAGGACATAGGCTGACCCTGCCTGAAAATGCAGGGATTTGGGCTCGATCCCTGGTCGGGGAAGATGCCACATGCCTTGGAGCAACTAAGCCCATGGCCCTTGAGCTGGTGCTCCACAACAGGAGAAGCCATTGCAATGATAAGCCCACGCACCACAACAGAGTAGCCCCTGCTTGCCACAACCAAAGCCGACACCCAGCAAGGAAGACCCAGCACAGCCAAAAATAAAAATACTTTTAAAAAAGCGTATGGAAAGGCACAAAAGAAGATAGGAGCATACATGGGAAAATGTGGTTTCCCAAATATGGATGGAGCCTGGATTGCCTGGTGGGGAGTTGCCCAAGAAGCCAGTAAGGACCAGCCTAACATGATAAGGTCTTTGCTTTTAAAGAGATTGGGGCAGGGGGTCAGTGCGGAGAATTCCCTAGTGGTCCAGTAGCTGAGACTCTGAGCTCCCAATGAAGGGGGCCTGGGTTCCATCCCTGGTCAGGGAACTAGATTCTGCATACAACTGAAGATCCCAAGTGCCACAACTAAGATTCACCATAGCCAAATGGAGCAAGTGGGAGAACCTGAACACAGGAGACCAGTGTGGAGACAGGTAAGACAGACCAGCAGAGAACAAAGGGGCAGTGGCAGTAGGAAGAGGAAGATAAGGCTCCCTTTCCTGACCCCGAATCCTAGAACTGGCGTTTTGAGTTGCTTCTGTCAATGGGCTGGGTACACAACTAGAGATGGCAATTTATTGTGACAGGACCTCGGCTCCCAAAAGATAGTTTCTTCTTGGGATCCATGACTTAAAGACATAGCCTTCCTCTGTGTGTTGAGGTGGGGAACAGGCGAACCGGAATGCAGTTATGCAAAAAGGGAGGTCTAATGTGTACCAGCCATAAATTTCATGATTCAAAAGGCACATAAGGAACTTCCCTGGTAGTTCAGTGGTTAAGATTACAGGCTCCCCACTACAGGGGATGAGGGCTCGATCCCTGGTCAGGGAACTAAGATCCCACACGCCACAGGGTGCAGCCAACAACAGCAGCAAAAGACACTTGAACCTCAGAGTCTCAATTTCCTCATCTCAAAATAAGGAGATCATATTCCTTGTTTTGTGTAACTCACAGATCTGTTCATTCATCTGTTTATTCATTTAATAAACGTTTATGGAGCACACACACTGTCCCATATACTGTGCTAGGTGCTGAAGAGCAGTAATAAAGGGTATAGAACCGACCTCTGCCCTCAGAGAGCTTGCAGTAGGGATAAATGAAGCGCTCTGTCAACTATAAAGCCCGGCACCACTGTCATTTTTCTACTTATCTCTCAATAGGATTGTAATCAGGTTTACTTTAGATTTCTTCATTTCCTTATCTCTATATCCTTGGGCAAGTCACTTTACCTTGCCGGATAACTCCTTATTCATATCCAGTTCAGGGTCTATGCGTGGTTTTAACTATTAATACAAAAGGAAGGAATGCCTTTTTGGAAGAAAAAGTTTCTAGGGGAGGACACCTCACTACAAACAGGAAATAGTAGAAGAAGCTGAGAAATCTTAAGCAGCTTAACTTTATTTAGTAGGTGTCCCTCCCAGTTTTCCTCCACCCACTCCTTTCATATCTCATCCCAGTTCCCCGCCTTTAGCAGCTGCGGTCTCTTTAAACGAGCTCGTCAGTGTGAACTAGAGGTTGGGGCCGAAAGCGCGTTTCTTCCTGGGATTGAATGTTAATTTGTTTGTCCATTCCGGGCTGCCGTCCTGCAGATCCGCCATATTGTCTGCTGAAGCTGCCGCTGAAGCCGCCGCTGCTGCCGCCGCCAAGTAGAAGCGAGCGGAGCCGCGATGGGTGAGTGAGGAAACCAGGCAATTGGGGATTCGGACTGAGACAGTCTCGGAGCTTGGAGTCTGGCGAGAGCCTATCTCCAGGCTGTAGAGGATGTCTGAACCTCCTCCAAATAAATTTGAGGGGAGAAGCCAGGCCGGGAGCGCCGCTCAGGCCAGTTTGGGGCCGGGTTAGGGCCCATGCGGGGAGCAGTCTTTGGGGGTTGGTTCCGGGAATACCTTATCACTTCTGGAACCCCCACGTGGTGGCCCTGGGCCGGATCGCACGCGTTCCCGGAGACTAGAAAGGGGCCGACCTTCTGGTCTGTGCCGGGCCTGGGTTTGGGGGCCGGGCTCCAGGCGGCGGGACTGGGGGCCGGGCTCCGGGTGGCAGGCCGGGACGACGCTGAGGGAGCCCTCTCCAGGCGTGTGTCTGACCGACGCTCCTATTAACTGGATTCACTGATTCCCCTGAACTTAGGGAAATCCTGCCTACGTCTGAGAGAGAAAGTCCTCTGGCGAAGGTACGCCAGGCGATCCGGCTCTAGGCCTGATAACCAGGGGCAGCCATGCCAAAAGCAGCTTGGGCCGCTGAAGGCCTGGAGAACTTCCGAGCCGAGGCGGAAATGGGGTGGTTCGGCAGGGTTCAGAGTGACAGCCCTCGTAGTGGTAGAAAACCAATGCCAATATCTCGTAGTCATGTATAGGTCGGGGACTGTAGGTTTCTGGGCCTGGCCCTGATTAGCAGAAAAGGAGCGACCTGTTGCTCTTATTAAAGGGACTCCAATCAGCAAAGCCAGTGCTCAGAGAGATTACGATGGCGAAGTCTTTGGACTTAGGGACAGACCCATCAGTGGTACTTCTTCTCCAGCAATAAAAGCTGTTAAATTTGCTAAGCTCTTCCTGTTGTGCAGGCATTGTTCTGATTGCTTTACATGTCACGTTTTATTTAATTTGCACCATCTATTGAGATAATACTGTTATCCCAGATAAGGAAACTGAGGCTTAGGGAGGTAAAGTAACTTAGGCAAGGTCACACAGTAAGTGGCTTAAACCAGGTGGATCGCTCCAGAGCTCTAGTTTATAGCTGCTGTTTTTTGTGGCCTGGCCCTCTAGTGGTTGGGCTGGAAAAGAGGGAAAGAAAGCTTTTAATCCTAGGCAAGAGTTGTAAAGGTGTTTTGTTTTTGTTTGCTTAGTGGGCCTGCTTTGAAATCTTTAATCTGAAAGAAACTGAACAACTCCAAGGTGAATTGCTAACCCCAACTGTTGTGGGTGTTTTGGAGGTGGGGAGCTAAATGAGATTCTAAGATTGAGTTTTGTAAGATCCCTGATCCTGAGGAAACATAAATTATTCCCTTGAGCTGAACAACAATGAGTTTAGAATCAGATCTGGTATTGTAATCCTGCCTACTACTTCCTAGCTCTGATCCAGAGAAGTCACTTAAATGTCAAGTGCAGTAATGCATATGGAAAACATCTAGCACAGTTGAAAATAAATGTTATTTTCCTTCCTTTCTGAGCCTTCCTTTCCTCATCTCTAGAGAAGGGGAGGGGACAGTGTTACCCAGGTGTTTAAGAATTAAATGAGATACCACATTGTCTGGAGACTAGTAGGGCTTACCCAGTGGCTTACCCCAGTGGATAAAGAATCTGCCTGCAGTGCAGGAAGCACAGGAGACCTGGGTTCAATCCCTGGGTCAGGAAGATCTGGAGAAGGAAATAACACCCCACTGCAGTATTCTTACCTGGAAATCCCATGGACAGAGAAGCCTGGTAGGTTACAGTCTGTGGGGCCACAAAGGGTTGGACACGACTGAGCACACAAGCACAAGAGCTCTGCAAATATCAAAACAGATTCTTTTTCACCTTCTGTGTCTGTTCCTTTCTTTTAAGCACTCTAGTTTCCAGAATCCTTCATTAAGGCTGATAGGCCTGTTATTTGCAGTTACAAATAACTGCAATTTCATGAATGAATGAAAAATTTTAGGGACTTTTATGTTATAGATTTTGTATTGGCCTTCAGTTTCAGCAACATTGCTGCCTCAAAAGGGAAGGAGCTAATATTTAGTTTATTAAGCCCAGTGAAGTAAATTTGGCCATGATTTACTCAATTTTTACAGATTGGGAAACCACTTCAGAGAATAGAACACACTAGTTACAGCAAATCCAGAAGTGAGATTCTTACCCATTTTGCTGCAGAGAAACCTCTAAGTAGAATCACGTTAGTCCTTTTCTGGTACACTTTGAAGTGGAAGTTCTTCAATAGAGCAGCAAAACCTGACCAGGGTCCTGAAGGGGATTTTTAGTCTAGAGTCAAGTAGCTTCCCCTTTTTCTCTGCAGCCGCACTTCAGGCCCCTCCCCCCACCCCATCCCACCTTGCACTTTGTCTTTCTGAATACTTAGCTGTTGGTGGTGATGTTTTGTATGGGTTTTGTGGATTATTGTTTTGTATGTGTGGGTTGGTTGTTTTTGTTTTCTGATCCTTATACCACAGAGTGAAATGCATCCTTACATTTAATCCTAACATCAAATTCAAGATGGTTTTGTGTGCCCGCTCAGTCACTTCAGTTGTGTCTGACTCTTTGCCATCTTATGGACTGTAGCGCTGCCAGGCTTCTCTGTCCATGGGGATTCTCCAGGCACAAATACTGGAGTAGGTCGCCATGCCCTGTTCCAGGGGATCTTTCCAACACAGGGATCAAACCTGCATCTCTTAACGTCTCCTGCATTGGCAGGCAGGTTCTTTACCACTAGCACCACCGGGGAAGGTGGTTCTGGTTATCCTCATTTATAAATGAGTAAACAGGCTTTGAGAAGATTTGGTGTTTAGTCCAAGGCTGGTAATCTAAGCCCTAGGGCTGGGGACACTGACACAGCCTGCCTCACACCTGCATGTCTAGACCCTGCTGTACTTTACCGCCTGACCAGCATACTCTCCTCAGGCTCTGTCCTATACTATACTGTTTCACTAGCCTTAACAGACCTTTGTTGTTATTTCATTGCTATTAGGAGTTTTGTAGGGGTGATGCTTGCAGCTCTGGAAGTTATTTGTTTTAACCCTCCTTAGCAGAGACCACAGACTCTCAAGACTTAAGTCTCGGCAGACATTGATTGTTTTTATCAGGTTCCTACCATCCTGCTTCCCCGGTGGTGCAGAGGTTAAAGCGTCTGCCTGCAATGTGGGAGACCTGGGTTCGATCCCTGGGTTGGGAAGATCCCCTGGAGAAGGAAATGGCAACCCACTCCAGTATTCTTGCCAGGAGAATCCCATGGACGGAGGAGCTTGGTGGGCTACAGTCCATGGGTTGCAAAGAGTCGGACACGACTGAGCGACTTCACTTTCACTTTCACCATCCTGCTAACCAGGAATCTGGCAGCACCTTCCCAGCCCTGGGGTGATTGATATAGCCCACTAGTCTTGATTGATATAAACTCTAAATCAATCATAATTCTATCTCTCTAGACAGTGATTGATTTAGGCATAGGCAGGTGATACAGATTTTGGCTGATTAGATGTGAAGGGAAGCCTGGAGGACTTCTGAAAAAGCCTTTCTTATTTGCCAAATTATATTCGTTTTTGCCAGTTTATATTTTAACCCAGGTATCTCACCAAAGTTTGAGAACTTAAAAAGAAATGGGAAAGCTATAGTAATAGTCAATACTTCTATAGAACTTGCTATATGCTAGGCACTAAGTACTGTAATACTAGTTCATTTATTTCTCAGATTCTCACATTCTAGTTGAGAAAACTGAAGCACAAAGAGGTTCAATAACTAATGCAAGGTCAGAGCTAGTAAACAGAAGAATCACTTCCTCAGGCAGTATGGTTCTAACCAAAATATGGGCTATTAAGGACTGTGTTCTGCCTCTGGAAAGAAAGGAGCCCTTTTCTGACTCTTGAAATTGCCATTTGCAATGCTGGGAATTCATGAGGCAGAATTTATAAATAAAGAGCAGGCAGTTCTAAGAGTGAGGGTCCAGACGGAAAGAATCTGATCTCTTCGTGATGTTTTGGAACTGTCATTGCCATTGGCCTGTAGGATACTGAAGGTTGCCTCTAGTTTGCTGCAAGTAACAAAACCTTTCTGATAACCCCTCCAGGTCAGGAAGTAATCTAGAACATTCCTTCCAGCCTTGCTTCCCCACCCAGCCCATAGTTCCTAACAGCAACAGAGAAGGCGATAAACTCAGTGTTCCCCAGCCTCAGACTCACTCCCACGTGGGGTCCCTTTCCTGCATTTTTTGTTAATGGTCAGACCATTGGTCTAGACACTAGGGCATAAGAGGAATCTTACCCTGGGTAAGACTGGTTCCTTACTCTCTTCCTCCTTTCCTATATTGGCAGTTGTTGGATACTGTGATCCTCTTACTGATGTCTTCCGTCATCCCTAAATTGTTTTGTGTACGTTTTTCTCAGAGCATAGTCCCAAAAAGACGATTAATTCTGTGGTCTCTAAACTTGCTGAGTCTCAAGCTCCTTGATATAAAATATAATAATATAATAATTATAATAATAATTAAAATATATTATAAAATAT
The DNA here is from genome assembly GCF_014754425.2 of Oryx dammah. NCBI lineage: Eukaryota > Metazoa > Chordata > Mammalia > Artiodactyla > Bovidae > Oryx > Oryx dammah. The sequence continues at coordinate 14,383,465 of NW_024070211.1, forward strand.
AATACTGTTTATTAATGTTGTTAATGAAGTGTCAGTGAAGTATCAATACTAGATGTTAGAAAATACTGTAAGTTGTAAAGGTGTCATTTCAGAAACTTTCTAAATCTCTTCTGTAACCTCCTATACCACAACCACTTCTGCTGCAGCAGTATTGCTAAAACACCCATCAAATCTTGTCACCCTACTCCTTAATTTAGGAACTTTCATGGACTCCTTATTGTCTGCAGGATAAAATCATAACTCACAGGGTGTGGTATTGAAGGCCTTCCTACTGACTCCATTTAATATTTATCCACATATGCTTCATTCCACTCAGACGACCTCCTAGGTGTGTATTTCAGCTTTCCTGGTAGAGGAAGTGACAAAAGCAATCCCTTTCCCCCCCCCCCCCCCCCCCCCCGCCCCCCGTCTTTTCCTATGGAAATCTTGCCCCTTTTACAAGATCTGGTTTAAAGGCTACCTCCCTCAGGGACCTTTCCAAAATATGTACCTTATGCCTTTCAGACTGGAAGTGAACTATTCTTATGAATTCTGTAGCACTTTGTTCTTGCCTTTCATATAGTCCTTTGCATATTTTATCTTGTGTTACGGCTGTTTCATTCTTTAATTCCATTAGAACTTTAACTAGTTGCTTAATCTCCAGAGCTTTATTTTTCTCATCTCTTAAAACAGGGATGATGATAATATCTGCCTCATAGGAGTGTTAAGGTGATTAAATGAGCAAATGCTTGTAAAGCATTTTTAGCATGGTGTTTAGCACACCATGAGTACTCAGTAAATGATAACTAATTGCTGTTAGTCACTTAGTGAGCAAATAAAGTACTTAGCATGTGTCGGGCCTTGTGTTAAATGTAAGAGTAATCAATTTGTCTTTTAGGGGAAGGCAGAAATATTTTTAAGATTTCCTTATTTATGTTTATTTGTGGCTGTGGTGGGTCTTTGTTGCTGCATGTAGGCTTTTCTCTAATTTTGGTGAGTGGGGGCTACTCCTCCTTGTGTGCGGGCTTTATTAGTTGTGGTCTGTGGGCTTAGTTGCTCCATGGCATGTAGAATCTTCCCAAACCGGGGATCGAACCAGTGTCCCTCACGTTACAAGGTGGATTCTTAACCACTGGACCACCAGGGAAGCCCAGAAAGCAAAAATACTATGAACACTTGTCGGAAACATGATGAGACAGGCGACAGTTATTCATCATTAATTTCAGCAAATGTTTCTTGAATGCCTGCTGTGTGTCAGCTACTGTTCTAGGCCCTGGAAATATAGCAGTGAATGAAACAGACAAAAGTATACTTTTCTAATGAAATCCTAGAGTTTAAATTCTAATGGGTAATTGAGTAAAATTAACCAAATAGAAACTGACAGGCCAACTAGAGTCCCATGAGATCTGATTGATGAGTTCCAGCCAGTTGTTACCATTACAGAATGTAGGTCTAATGTTGCCTTATTGCATAACTTCCCAGGCCTTTCCACAATCCCTTTCTCCAGAAGTTGGAAATCTGAATTTTCACATGATTTCTTAGTGGATTAAACATTTTTAGATGTTGCAAGCTAATTTTTAAAATCTAAAAACATCTTGGAAATTCCCTGGTGGTCCAGTGGTTAGGACTCTGAGCTTGCACTGAAAGGGGTATGAGTTCGATCCCTGATTGGCGAACTTAGATTCTGCAAGCCACTGATGCAGCCAGTAAATAAACAGATAAATCTGAGAATATCTACTTCAATATAAATAAACAAATGAATAAATAAATAAATGTTTTTAAGAAACAATCTAAAAACATTAAGCCAACCAAAAATAAAAGAATATTTGAGGCCAAATATAGCCCCCAAACTGCCTGTCTTATTGATAAGTTTTGCCTTCATTGATATTCTATATATTTTATAAACTGCCTCAAGTAATCTATGTATTTTACCAGATTCTATGTATGTAAAAAATATTTTTGAGCAGTCCACTAGATAGAACTCGGCACTTACACTGCAGTAGCCCAGGTTCAATCCCTTAGGAAACTAAGATCCCACATGCTGTGTTACCCAAAATAAATCATCTTTAAGATAATTTTAAGTCTTTGGCTTCCTTAGATCTGATTAGCTGGTCATTATGTTATTTTGTGTTTTATTGTGATGTGGCAAGTAAAATTTTGCCACTTAGGATCATTTACTTACAGAGACATCAGCTCTGCTGTTTCTTTGTTCCTCCTCCTTGCATCATTAACATTCTCTTCCATTCAGTTTCTTGACAGAACTCTAAGCTGTTTATTTTGTAAATGTTAATTTAGTTAAAACTAGCTATCTTATAAATCCACTTAATGAGTTGCAAACCACAGTGTGATAAAATGTGAATGAACTTCTTCACCCGCAGATAAAAGTTGCCGGTATTAATAGGCTAATATATAATAACAGATAAAAATTGCCAGTATTAATAGGCTAATATATAATAAAGGTGAGCCCTACTAATGTATAAGTACATATTATATACGTATATTAGTAACAATACACACGTATGCATTTCTTCCTATGTCCCAGTTGATTTTGTATCTCATACTTTGGAGACCATCATGGTAGTATTTTGAGTGAGCAATCCAATCCACCCCAGCCTAGGGGAGTCAGGGAAAGCCATTAAGCTAATGAGACCTGACCTATGGATGTGATTTGTCAGCAGCAGGGTGGAAATGATTTCACAAGAAAAAGATCGCTAGGCTTGGTGGTTGGTAGCATTTCAGGGAATGATATTTAGACCTAACCCTGATGACAGTGAAATGCCATTGAAAGGTTTTAATCTCAGAAGTGACATGATCAAATTTATTTATTTATATTACTTGAAAGCTCTGGGGAGAATAAATTAAGACTGCTAGAAGATGCTAACCAGGAGATTCTTTAAGTAGTTGGTGGGCTTTTTTTTGTTGTTTTCTTTTAAATTTATTTTTGGCTGTGCTGGTCCTCGCTGCTGAGCGAGGTCTTCCTCTAGTTGTGGTCAGGCTTCCTACTGTGGTGGCCTCTCCAGCCTCGGAGCACCAGTTCTGGGTGCACAGGCTCAGCAGTTGCTGCTTGCGGGCTCCCGAGTTGTGCCTCATGGGCCTCGTTGCTCCTTGCCATGTGGGATCCTCCTGGACCAGGGATGGAACCCGAGTTCCCTGCACTGGCAAGCGGATTCCTAACCACTGGACCACCAGGGAAGTCCCAGTAGTTAGTTCTTAAGTAGTATGGTAGTCCTAGCAAGAGATGTTCACAGAGATTGAGAGATAGTTACAGTAGAGAATGTTGTTCAGTCACTCAATTGTGTCTGACTCTTTGCATCCCCATCGACTGCAGCATGCCAGGCCTCCCTGTCCCTCACCATCTCCCTGAGTTTGCCCAAGTTCATGTCCATTGCATTGGTGATGCCATCCAGCCATCTCATCCTCTGACACCCTCTTCTTCTGCCCTCAATCTTTCCTAGCATCAGGGACTTCTCCAGTGAGTCAGCTGTTCGCATCAGAAGACCAAAATACTGGAGTTTCTGCTTCAGCATCAGTCCTTCCAACAAGTGTTCAGGATTGATTTCCCTTAATATTGACTGGTTTGCTCTCCTTGCTGTCCAAGGGACTCTCAGGAATCTTCTCCAGCACCACAGTTCAAATGCATCAATTCTTCAGCACTCCACCTTCTTTATGGTCCAGCTCTGGACCACTGGGGTAGCCTTGACTATACAGACCTTTGTCCGCAAAGTAATGTCTCTGCTTTTCAACACACAGTCTAGGTTTGTCATAGCTTTCCTGACAAGAAGCAGTCGTCTTTTGATCACAGTAGAAACTTTGAATTATCAGACTTGGTTATTGGTTTCACTGGAAGGCTGCAAGTGGTTGGGGAACAGGGGTGCAATTAAGCATGACTCCTGGGTCTCTTGCCTTGAGCAGCAGAGGGGATAGTGTTGCTGTTAACTGAGTTGAGTTTAAATCTGGACATTTCGAGCAATCTCTGTGACCTCCAAGGGAAGATGTCCAAAAAACAACTGGATAGAGAAATCTGGAGCTCGAGTGGAGCTTGGGGTTGGAGATAGAGGTTTGATCATCTGTTTATTATGTGGTGGCTGAAACTACTGGAATCACTGAACTGATAGTACCTATGAAAAATGTGTATCATGGGAGATGGGCTGACAAGATAACCTATAATGTGCAGGAAGAAATGGATCAGCAGCCTTAATTTGAAGAAAGTTAATGAGTGGTTGATGTCTCATAAACCAATGGAGGAGAAGGCAATGGCACCCCACTCCAGTACTCTTGCCTGGAAAATCCCATGGACGGAGGAGCCTGGTAGGCTGCAGTCCATGGGGTCGCTAAGAGGCGGGCACAACTGAGCGACTTCCCTTTCACTTTTCACTTTCATGCATTGGAGAAGGAAGTGGCAACCCACTCCAGTGTTCTTGCCTGGAGAATCCCAGGGATGGGGGAGCCTGGTGGGCTGCCATCTCTGGGGTCGCACAGAGTCAGACACGACTGAAGCGACTTAGCAGCAGCAGCAGCAGCAAACCAATGGAAAAGAGTAGGAAAGAAAGGAAAATGAAGTCGCTCAGTCATGTCTGACTCCTAGCGACCCCGTGGACTGTAACCTACTAGGCTTCTCCGTCCATGGGACTCTCCAGGCAAGAATACTGGAGTGGGTTACCATTTCCTTCTCCAGGGGATCTTCCCGACCCAGGGATCGAACCCAGGTCTCCCGCATTGGAGGCAGACACTTTAAACTCTGAGCCACCAGGGAATCCCATATGGAAAAGAGTACTTTATTAATTTATTATAAAATTTTATTTATTTTTGGCTGCACTGGGTCTTCGTTGCTGCCAACGGGCTTTCTATAGTTGGCAGAGCGAGGGGCTACTCTCGAGTTGCAGCATGAAGGCTTCTCATAGCCATGGCTTCTCTCGGAGCACGGACTCTAGACAGTGGGCCAGAAGTTATGGTGCACCGGCTTAGTTGCTCCGAGGCATGTGAAATCTTACTGGAACAAGGATCAAACCTGTGTCCCCTGCATTGGCAGTTGGATTCTTAACTACTGGATCACCAGGTAAAGGTGAAGTTGCTCAGTCATGTCCGACTCTTTGCGACCCCGTGGACTGTAACCTACTAGGCTTCTCCGTCCATGGGATTCTCCAGGCAAGAATACTGGAGTGGATTGCCATTTTCTTCTCCAGGGGATCTTCCCGACCCAGGGATCGAACCCGGGTCTCCCGCATTGGAGGCAGACACTTTAACCTCTGAGCCACCAGGGAAGCCCATGGATCACCAGGGGCATCTGGAAAGAGGGTTTTAGGAAGAAGGAAATGGCTGTTAGAACTGAGTGCTGCCAAGAGGACCAGCAAAATAAGGACTGAAGTTGAATTTAGCATCGTGCACTCCATCAGTGTCTTTTACAAAACCAGTTTGACAGCATGGAAGCAAATTGGAGTGGACTAAGATGAGAAAGAGACAAACTGTTTCAAGAAGTTTGAAATAAAGAGAAAAGAAGCAGATTAATGAGACTTGTAAAGTCTAGGCAAGAGATCATGAAGATCAGAGTTAGAATAATGGCAGTAGGAAAAAGAGACAGAGTCCAGAAATAATTAGGAGATAAAGCCACTATTCTTAGTGATTGGATATGAGGATAAGGGAAAAGGAGTTGTCAAGGGTGACTCACAAGATCTGTCTTGAAAAGCTGAGAAGATACTGACTGGTACAGATCCTTAATCCTTTTTATCAGTGTTTTCTCAACCTTTCCATTTGTCACCTTTCTAAGAAGGCTTCTTAGGCATCTTTTTTCCCTAATCCATCCCTCCCAGAAAATTTTGAAACACAGATGTACTCTATGGTTTTTTGCTTCCCTGATGGCTCCCATGGTAAAGCTTCTGCCCGCAATGCGGGAGACCCGGGTTCGATTCCTGGGTCGGGAAAGTCCCCTGAGAAGGCAATCCACTCCAGCACTCTTGCTTGGAAAATCCCATGGACGGAGGAGCCTGATAGGCTACAGTCCATGGGGTCGCAAAGAGTCGGACACAACTGAGCGACTTCACTTCAGTTCACTTCAGTATGTCTCTGCTTTATACATAAAAAGAGTAAACATAAAACTTACTTTAATATTCAGTTCAAGGTTAAGAGTGACTGAACAAGATTTTTAGATTAAAGTTAAATTAAAAGACTATTTACATTTAGCTAAATTTTATAGCTGTATTTGCTGGGTAACTGATTTAATTACTTATATAAAGTATCAAATTGCATATGCAAATTAGTATTTATAAATACAGAAACAAACTAATCAAAACTTTAAAAATTATTTAAAGCTGTTCATTTTGCAGCAAAAGTGAAACAATAGAAAAAGTCAGTTTCTTGAAATTATTGTTGCTTGATATGAGAAAATAACTTTTAACAAGCTGCTAAATAGTCTTTCGGATAGTTAACATTCTTTATTTTTAGCACTTGGCATAATTAATTGGGACAAATTTTAATTTGTCGAATTAAATAATAAAGTGTAAAGTTTCAATTACCAGAACCCATGTCACATACAAAAAGCACTGGGGATCAAACATAAATAACATCCACGTAACAGGCATGCTCATTGCTCAGACCGCCTCTTGTCATATGCCTTCAGAATTCAGCCATCAGGCAAGGGAAAGTCCCGCAGTCGTGGCCATTTGTTTGCCAAAGCTTTGTAGTACAGGTCTGTTGTCAGCCTTTCATGAAGTCAGCGTCAGTGCTGCTCATGGCATACTCAAGAAAATCCAGCAAGAAAAATTAAATACTAGGGAATAAAACATTATTGATAAAGGTTGAGCTTTGGAGGGCCACATACCATTGTAAAATCTAAGTGCTTCCCCTCTCTCATTAACCAGTTTCACCCTTTTGAGTGTATAACACCTCCAGCAGGGTCTGGGATAGAGCCCTGTATAGTCAAATATGATTAATATTTTCTGGCAAAGCATTTGAACATTGAGTGAGATTAATAAGGGCTGTAAGTAGTCCCATGTTAGTTTTTGTTTTTAATATTTATTTACTTACTTGGCTGTGCCAGGTCTTAGTTGCAGGATGTGGGATCTAGTTCCCTGACCAGGGATCAAACCCTGCCCCCTGTAGTGGGAGCTTGGAGTCTTAGCCATTGGACCACCAGGGAAGTCCCCTCATGTTAGTTTTATTCAGGTTTTGTTGCTTAAATATATTTTGAGGTTATATATACTAAAAACATTCTTAATTTCAGTGCTGTTTTGATTCCAGAAATCCAAATAAGGGGTTGTGGTCAATGAAGTGTATAAAGAATGAATGAGGAGCAGGTTTATGGAGATAATGCTGACTTAAAAAAAAATTTGTTTAAAGCATTTGAGGTGCTTATGGAACATGGGTAGAAGGAACACCTTGAGTGTTAGATATGACTGCAGATATGGATTTAAAAGTCATCAGCTTTTAAATCTTCCAAAGAAGCAATTATTGCAATGAGACGTGATCAGAATTGCTTATTTTGCAGTGAGGTAAGTAGAGAACCAGCCCTTTTTAAAAAATCTGGCTCATTGGTTCTTACAGCCTAGCTTTGGAAGGAATGAAGATGCAATAGAAGGTAAAGACTAAGAGAAAGGAGCTACAGTGTTAGGAGAGAGGAAGAGGAAAAGCCATCTGTTAGTGGAGAGCAAGGAGATAGAGCTGTTCTTTTGACTCTAACTTCCAGGAAATTGCCCTCATGGGGAATTGAAGATTTTCAGGGTAGGATCTGGGATGGAAAAAGAAATACCACTGATTCAGCATTTAGGGCCTAGACACTTTGACATTACCTCATCAATCATACAGGGCTATAAAGTTTATTGTTAAAATGAGAAGCAGAGGTTCACAGGAGTGGGTAATTTGCCCATGGTTATTCAGTTGGGATGGGAAGCAGTTCACCTGACTCCCAAATCAATGCTCTATCTCACTATATCATAATGGAAGGAGTTGAGAGGGTTGGAGGGGCAACACTGAGTGTCTGTCTATGGTACGTCTAATGAGGACAGAGAGGATTCCCTTTGTGTGGCCTCTTAGTCTGTCTCTTCCCAACGTTGTCCCAGGCTCTTTGTACATAGGGCCTCAGAAGATCACATTCCAAAGCTAGCTCCTTTTTGGATTAATATATACAGGTTAGAGAAATCCTACTTTTAACTTGTCAGAATGGCTGTTGGAAAAGCTCTTTCTCCTATTAACCAAAGGTTGAAATGAAGACCTGATCGAAGGATTTGTGTAATTCTCCCACAGGTAATGCAGAACCCTCCTTGTCGGAAGACTGGGGATGAAGGGGTGCATTGCTGCAGAATGGGGACCAGCAGCTCACTCTTGTGTCTCAGAGACATTCTGCTTGTGGACCTTTGTATTTATACCTCTCTAACCAAACTGGTCTTGTTCCTCAAACCAGCTTTGGGTTTTCTGATCTCTTTGCTTTGGACTGCTCTCCCTCCCCACCACTTGTCTTCAGAAATAATAACCATCTAGCCTTCAAAGACTACTTCAGAGCTCACCACACAGTAAAAATAGTTCTCACTTCCACCCTGTGATGTCATTGCACACTTAGATACTTTTTTTTCTTTTTTTTGGCCCTGCTACTTGGCATGTGGGATCTTAGTTCTCTGATCCCGAACTCCTTGCAGAACTATGGAGTCTTAATCACTGGACCACCAGGAAAGTCCTTTTTGGTTCTTGATGGTATGAAACTAAACTAGATTGTAAAGCTTCTTGAAGGCAGAAACTTTAGCAGAGTGCCTGGCACATACATTTTATTAAGTGAATAATAAATCACTTGTTTATATGAGTCAGTTTAGAGATTTAACCATTTGGATTTTTTCCCCCTTGATTCCTTGAGCAGTATGAGTACTTGGGAGTTATTCAGTGAATGTTTTGGCATTGACTTAAGTATAAGGTGAGCGCTTTGGTTTTCCTACTTTTAAGTAATTCATAATAGTTCCTTATAGCGCCTAGTGGTAGTGGCAGTGGGGCGTCCCTAGGAACGTAAGAACCTTTAGATTCTGCACAGTCTACAAGGGATATTTGGAGCTTTTCTTATGAAGAAATCGGACTACAGCTATCCTGTTGTTTAGTTGCTAAGTTATGTCTGACTCTCTTTGCAATCCCATGGACTGTAGCCCACCAGGCTCCTTCTGTCCATGGAATTCCCCAGGCAAAAATACTGGAGTGGATTGCCATTTCCTTCTCTAGGGGATCATCCTGATCCAGGGATCGATCCCACATCTCCTGCATAGGCAGGCGGATTTTTTACCACCAGGGAAGCCCGTAGCTATTGTATACCTCACCTGTATCTCTCGCCACCCCTTACTTCCCCATTTCTAGGTCTGAGCATTGCGTTTAGATAGATAGATAGATAGATAGATAGATAGATAGATAGATAGATAGATAGATAGATTCAAGGGCTAAAAGGACTGGTAAATGCTAGGAGAGAATTAAGACTAGAGAACTGGGACCATCAACTATCTGGTTGATTCAGTGCCTCAGAGTGCCATGCTTCTCTTAGGTCTCGAGCTTTGAATATATTAGTTCTGTGTACAAAAGATAGTTTTCCCCACATAATCTTTTAGCCAGACCTCCTGGTTTATAGATTCAGCTTTGTTTCCTGGAGTGATCATTCTTCAGCCCAGTCCTGTGAGGATCTGCCAGAATATGAGCAGCCTTATTACGGCTCTATTATGGACTAATCCAATTGTCCATAGAGAAGTCTCTCCCATTGTCTTGGTGATTAGCAGTTCTGACAGGCTTGCAAATAACCCCCTGAGAGCCTTGTTCTGTCAGACTGTTGTAGTACTGTTTTCTTGTTTGCAGTATTGCTTGGTCATAGCTCTGAGAGAAATTCCAGAAGTTTGAAAAACTACCAAACCCAGTCCTACCTTGCCAGAAGAGCATTGTATTTTTCACAAAGCACTTTCTTGTGTATTCTCATAGGGCCTTCACTGTAACTCTGATATAGAGAGGGTAAGGGTAGGAAAATTGAGATCCAGATAACAACAGACTGGTTCCAAATAGGAAAAGGAGTACATCGAGGCTGTATATTGTCACCCTGCTTATTTAACTTACATGCAGAGTACATCATGAGAAACACTGGGCTGGAGGAAGCACAAGGTGGAATCAAGATTCCCGGGAGAAATATCAATAACTTCAGACATGCAGATGACACCACCCTTATGGCAGAAAGTGAAGAGGAACTAAAAAACCTCTTGATGAAAGTGAAAGAGGAGAGTGAAAAAGTTGGCTTAAAGCTCAACATTCAGAAAACGAAGATCATGGCATCTGGTCCCATCACTTCATGGAAAATAGATGGGGAAACAGTGGAAACGGTGTCAGACTTTATTTTTGGGGGCTCCAAAATCACTGCAGATGGTGATTGCAGCCATGAAATTAAAAGACGCTTACTCCTTGGAAGGAAAGTTATGACCAAGCTAGATAGCATATTGAAAAGCAGAGACATTACTTTGCCAACAAAGGTCCGTCTAGTCAAGGCCATGGTTTTTCCAGTGGTCATGTTGGATGTGAGAGTTGGACTGTGAAGAAAGCTGAGCGCTGAAGAATCGATGCTTTTGAAGTGTGGTGTTGGAGAAGACTCTTGAGAGTCCCTTGGACTGCAAGGAGATCCAACCAGTCCATTCTAAAGGAGATCAGCCCTGGGATTTCTTTGGAAGGAATGATGCTAAAGCTGAAACTCCAATACTTTGGCCACCTCATGCGAAGAGTTGACTCATTGGAAAAGACTTTGATGCTGGGAGGGATTGGGGGCAGGAGGAGAAGGGACGACAGAGGATGAGATAGCTGGATGGCATCACCGACTTGATGGATGTGAGTTTGGGTGAACTCCGGGAGTTGGTGATGCACAGGGAGGCCTGTCGTGCTGCGATTCATGGGGTCGCAAAGAATCGGACACGACTGAGCGACTGAACTGAACTGAACTAAGTGACGCCCAAGGCTGCACACTTGTTAAATAGCAGAGCAGAAATCAAATAGTCTGTTCCCAGTGTGCCTGCTGGTGGTCCATCCAGCACAGCTGCCTTCTCTCAGCCTAAGTATTTCTAATACAAACCCTTAGAGACAGTCTGCTCATTCACATAATGCTGAATTTTTAAAATAGACTTCAAGCCCTATACCAGAACTGGGAGAATTAATTCAAATGGTTGTTTTTGTTTTTCCTTTAAAGTGGCAGATCGCCTTCAGATGACTACCTAACTACTTGATAGTCCCTACAATTTTCTACTTCTGTTCCTATCTGTCTTAGTATCTTCTGATATTTGTATTCCCTAATCTTAGCAAGAACTGGACCACATCTCATTGACGGATTTAGACAGGCAGTGGTTAGGGTGGTAGAATCCAAGGAGGAACATTGACATTTCTTCCAAGAAATAACAAAGGAGTTCCCTGTGGCTAGTATGCTGTTAAGTAGAATATATATAATAGAGCTTTGATTTTAGTCAGAAAGATCTGGATTAGCATCTCCCACTTATTATTATCCGAGGCCTTCTGCAAGTTGTGCCTCAGTTTTCTCACCTCTAAAATGGGGGTTTTATATGAGCTTAGACTTAAAAGCTAAGCAAATTATTACTAAGTCATTACCAATCAAATTTGAACTGTCCCTGGGAACATACCCTCTGTAGAGGTTAGGGATGACTTTGGCATTTTGAAAGAGCTTTCAAAGGGGATATCTTGACTTATAGTCCAGATCTAATAGATACAAACATTCCACCATGGTGAGAAGCTTTGGAGAACATTCTGGACTGGACTTGAAAAGAGTGCTTCATTCACATCAAGCAGTGAGGACACAGATGTGTAATCTTCAGCAGAAGCATGGTCCTTGCCTGCCTCGGGGCCTGACAGAGGTGTCCTAGCAGGACATGGACATAAGTAGCATGACACGTGAGAGGAACTTAGATACAGCAGTAATTTGTTGGTTTAGTAGGTTGGTTCTGTCACAAAAACTTTGAAGGCATCTTAGTGCTAAATTCGTTAAAGGACTTGTGTGAATCACAGGATTACCCTAACATGCTATTGCTATCTATAATGCCTAAAAAGAATAGGTATGCATATGCAGAAGAATGAAGCTGGACTCCTACCTTACACATAAAAATTAACTTAGTGGATCAAAGACCTCAATGTAAAGAGCTAAATCTGTAAAACTTTCAAGAAAGCATAGGAGTAAATCTTTATGACTTTGGATTAACAGCATTTTTTTAGATATGACACTGAAAGCACAAGCTACCCCTCACTACCCCCCCCCAAAAAAAAAGATAAATTAGACTTAGTGAGAATTTTAAACTTTTGTGCTTCAAAGGGCACAGTCATGGATAATAAGAATTATGTAAGCGCTCACTCATAATTGCTTTATTTTGGCTGACAGGTAGCTGACACAACAAAATGCAAGTCAGTTTTAATAATTAAATGATTCTTGGGTTCTGCTTATCTACATTCATCTTTTCTCATTTTCTATACAAATGTGTATATTGCTTTTCCAGATTTGGGGTTTGATATTTTTATTTTGTTGAGTTTATTGTAAACCACTTCAGATCTTTTGGAAAACTAAAATTTTTAAGTGTAGAGTTTAACATTTGAGAGTATTCATGTGCTGTGCACTGTGCTATAGATTCTTAAATCTCAAAGATTTAATGATCTGGAAGTGAGAGGTGATGAGTTGTGACTAAAACAGGGTCATTGATGGTTGTCAGTGGGAACCAATTTATGGTAACAGGTGTCACAGATAAACAAAGCTGGACACTAGTTAAAGTGGTAAGGACAGGTTTTAATCAGTAATATATTATTGCAGTAGGGAAAATTGTGAACTGATTTCAACTTTGATTTGTACAGAGTTAACTTTAAAAGGAAAAAAAATAAAGATGAGGGAACAGGGTCGGAGTGAGAGAGAACTCCGTACAGTCAGGGAAATGAAAAATTACAAACTGCAAGGAAGGGGAGGTGCTTCACATGAACCCAGCTGGGCTTGCTGCTGGTGCTTATTGAAAGTAGTCTCCTACCCTCCCACAGAGCCTGGGAAGCAGGAGCCCTATTTTCAGATGCTAGCTAAAACTGTAAATTCATGCAGCAGCCTTGAGATTTTCCCAGGCAGGCACTTTTAAGTGTGGCTGGGGTCATCTAGCAATGTGACCTTGAGCTCTTAGAAACTATTAGTATTTTTTATTCACATCTTTATTGGAGAAGGCGATGGCACCCCACTGCAGTACTCTTGCCTGGAAAATCCTATGGACAGAGGAGCCTGGTAGGCTGCAGTCCATGGGGTTGCTAAGAGTCAGACACGACTGAGCGACTTCACTTTCCCTTTTCACTTTCATGCATTGGAGAAGGAAATGGCAACCCACTCCAGTGTTCTTGCCTGGAGAATCCTAGGGACAGGGGAGCCTGGTGGGCTGCTGTCTATGGGGTTGCACAGAGTCAGACACGACTGAAGCGACTTAGTAGCAGCAGCAGCAGCAGCATTCACATCTTTATAGGCCACGGTTGAGCCTCCTCGAAAAAGGGCTCAGAGGAGCCTGGATAGAGTTTAGTTAAGGACAGAATCTTTGGTACAGGTGAAAATCAGTTTACCAGCCTGTCATCTTAGGGGAATAGAAAGTTCATGAGTGACTCTAAGACCAGGTGAATGGTAATGGCATGAATTCTGAACTAGGGAAGCTAGGGGAAGTAACTGGTTTAAGGAGACAGAAAGTGAGGTGGAGCTAGCCAGTTAGGCATTTGAAAGTACACTCGACAGATTGTAACACTAGAGATTTGGTACTTGGTATAAAAGTGGACGTTGAAGCTAAGGGAGACCATTGGGAACAAGAGGCTGCATCTGCTGAGAAGAACTAAGGGTTAGATACACACTGACACTGAGGGACTTGTGTTGTGAAACCTAGAGTGGTTAGAAAAGTAAGAGAACTGGTAGAGGGTGGTGCCCTCAGAATCACGGTAGTTTCAGGAGGGTAAAAGTGATCGTCAGTGACAAAGAAAGTCACATACAATGAATTCTGACAAGGTTACTGGATACGGCTGTCTAAAATGTCTTTTTCTGAGTCATTTGTGTCCTGAAGTCTTCTTTCTTTTAAGCTTATTTTTCGTTTGTGTGTATGTGTGTCCTTACATCAGAGTGTTTCCATTCAGTTTTCATACCCATTCTGAAGGAAACTTATGGTTTCTGGATTTCTAGGAAGAAATCTTTTTAAATTCTGCTTTTAGAAGATCTGCTTCCCTCCAGTCCCAAGGAAGATTCCTTTGCTGTACAATTCTTCCCTTACCTTATACTTGTTGGCAAACACGTGTTAAGCAACTGTTATGGCTAGACCATATATCTGGGACAATGTAGGTGTTCAGTAAGTGTTGAGTAGGTATTTGAACAGTGATTCATTCAGCAAATACTTGTATATAGCATAGATGCTGGAAATACAACAAAAGTTTTTGTAGAACTTACACAGCTGATGGAGGAGAACTGATACAGATTGTAAATAGTGTAATGAAGGAAATAAAACAGGTGTTCTGACAAAAATGGAGTCGCTTACTTTGTGGTGACAGGGGAAGGACCTAGCAATTCTAAGAGCTAGGGAAGAGAATTGTGGGCTGAAAGAAAACAGGAAATGTGAGGACTGAGTCCCGAAACAACTTGATAGTTTCCAAATGCAGAGAGCCATTGTGACAGGAGCATTTGATGACTGAGGGTAAAAAATTGAATGAGAGAGATGAAGATATAGGCAGCGCTTTAAATTGTGAAGGTTTTACATGGGAGCAGTGGTATAGTCTGGTTTTGTTCTGTGGTGGTGGATTGGGGTTGAGTTGTTGTAGTTGCAGGCAAGAAATGACTTTGGGAAGGGGTGCTGTGCTTAGTCACTCAGTCGTGTCCAACTCTTTGTGACCCCATGGACTGTAGCCCCACAGGCTCCTCTGTCCATGGGGTTTCTCCAAACAAGAATCCTGGAGTGAGTTGCCATGCGCTCCTCCAGAGGATCTTCCCAGCTCAGGGATCGAACGCATCTCCTGCATTGCAGATGGATCTCTCTAGGGGATCTTCCCAACCCTGGAGCTGAACCGGGTCAACTGGGGTCTTCTGTATTGTAGGCAGATTTTTTACCAGCTGAGCTACCAGGGAAGGGGTGAGAGAGATATAAATACATTCAAGATACATTAAGGATTTGTCAGTAGATTTGATCAAAGAGATGTGAGAAGAGAAGGAATCAAGGATTTTTTTTTTTAACCTAGGGTTTAGAAAATACTTGTAAAATGCTCTTGCTGTTGACGAGATCCAACTAGTCCATCCTAAAGGAGATCAGTTCTGGGTGTTCATCAGAAGGACTGATGCTGAAGCTGAAACTCCAGTCCTTTGGCCACCTGATGCGAAGAGCTGACTCATTTGAAAAGACCCTGATGCTGGCAAAGATTGAGGGCAGGAGAAGAAGGGGACGACAGAGGATGAGATGGTTGGATGGCATCACCAACTCAATGGACATGGGTTTGGGTGGACTCCAGGAGTTGGTGATGGACAGGGAGGCCTGGCGTGCTGCAGTTCATGGGGTCGCAAAGAGTCGGACACGACTGAGCGACTGAATGGAACTGAACTGAAGGGTATAAATTAATGACACAAAACTAGAATGTAGGGCATTCATTAAGACAACTAGTCTTTTCAGAGTCAGTATCACAAGTAAGCAAAAGGGTTGGGGGAAAGGAGGACAGGAACATTGTAGATTAAAAGTGACCAAATGTTGAAATAACGATGATGTAATTTTTTAAAAGTACCAAAATTTTGCCGTCAACTTTGTAGGCATTCACTGTAGTTATCTGCTAAGTAGACCAGCAAGAAGACAGGCGAAATTTAAGCCAGTCTGTGTTTTCTTATGGCATTGTTGATAAGAAACGGGACCATGTAAGTTTTAGAATATCTGTGGAAAATGATTGCGTTTATTAGTCTCTGTATCTTATCAATTGTGTTACCTTCCCACCCTTCCAATCCCAGCATCATAGTGGGTTTTATACACTTTGGAGGAGTTTTGATTTCATTAATTCCAATGGTACACGTGTTCACAAAGGGTCAGATGTACTTTAGATTTTATGGTTGATTGGATTTGTGGTTTAGGGAGAGAACTCACTGCAAAAGAAAAACCTGTATTATGAAGTTGAGTTTCTAAAAGTCATATGGTGGGTTGAGGGGGGGAAATCTCTTATGCAGATGTCTTTAGTACTAGTTCTTATGCACCTAGAGAATTGATTGCCAGTAACTTTGTTTTTTTAAACAAGATAAAAATTTAATGGAAATTAGTCATTGGTCAGTAACTCTTAAAGTGAGTAAATAGATCAAGATGGATAGAACCTAGTCTAAGGTCAGGAGCCAAATAGAATAGAATTATGTGTCTTTTCAGAGAATTGAAACAAAGCAGTTCTTCAAGGATGGATGAAAAGAGAAGGCTATGAAATTAGAGAGTCTAGGTCCCAGTCCCAGCTTCACAGTTTAATAGCTAAATGATCCTGTGCAAGTTATAGCACCTCTGAACCTGGTCTCCTAGCTGTTAAGCAGATGTGCTCCAATTGACTGATATTTCTCACTGGATGTGGTAGAGTTCAATTAGATGTTGTAAATGGAAACATTTTTTGAAAAGGGAGGTATGATGCTGGGGTTTATTTGATTGTTTGATTGTCCGCAAATGAAGGGCTGTTTAACAGCTGATTTCACCCTAGCTCTTGTTGAAATTAAATTTTGTTTGTCTGGTACAAAAATGAATGTCCCCCAAGAAATAATTTTTTTTAACCCAAAATTGAATGTATTGTAAATGAATGTGAGTATAGTCCCTGATGTCCTGTTATAACTGTCCTGTTAAAAATCATTAACTCCTTGAGAATTCCCTGGCAATCCAGTGGTTAGGATTTGGCACTTTCACTGGCATGGCTGAGGGTTCAGTTCCTGGCTGGGGAACTAAGATCCTGCAAGCTGTGCAGCACCGCCAGTGCATATTTGATAGAGAATTCATTGTGAGAAGTAAATGAGGTACCTAAGCTGAGAAAGCCATTTGAGTCTGGGAGGAATCAGGTTTCTTACATTCTTGAAGGAAGAAGCACTAAGTTTAGCTCATTTTCTATACCTGAGGCGGTATAATAATATTTTATTAGAAACTTGCCCTCTGCAAAGAGAAGTGCTCACTCAGTTTAGCACCAGGACAAGAGAAGTCACTTTATTTATTTATTTAGGCCACATCTAGAGACTTGTGGGATGAGGGAGCCTGGTGAGCTGCCATCTATGGGGTCGCACAGAGTCAGACACGACTGAAGCGACTTAGCAACAGTAGCAGCAGCAGAGACTTGTGGGATCTTAGTTCCTTGACCAGGAATTTAATCTGCCCTCTTGGCAGTGAAAGCATGGAATCCTAACCACTGGACCGCCAGGAAATTACCCCAAGAAGTAATTTTTTTTTAACCCTAAGAAATAATTGTAAAAGGCTGGATGATTGCTTCATAGTGTTAAATACAGACCATGAGTGTAAGACATAGATTGGGAAAGTACTAGACCCAGTGGCTGCCCAGGATGTGAGTTTGAAGGTGTAGCAGTGTCATTCCCGTTCCGTACACAGGACGGTTGGCTATATGTATTATGTCTTTTTCTGAGAAAATATGTATAATTTTAAAATTTTATGAATCTTAAAATTTTAAACATACCATTGATTAAATGGAGTACTGTAATAATCTGACTTCTCCCTTAGTATGTGACCTTAGACTCAGGTTATTTCTATATCAATGAGGGCCTGTATTAATTTGCGAAGACTAAATAACAAAATACCATAGACTGGATGGCTTAAACAACAAAAATTTATCCGCTCATAGTTGTAGAGCCTAGAAGTCCAAGATCAAGATGTTAGCAGGATTGGCAAACCCTGAGACCTGTCTTCTTGGTTTTCCAATAGCTGTGTCCATGTTCACATGATGTTCCCCTGCTGTGCACACCTGCATCTTAATCTTCTCTTTAAAGGCACTGGTCATATGGAATTAGGGCCTTATTCCAGTATCCTCATTTTTAAAAAAGCTATCTCCAAGTACAGTCACATTTTGAGGTATTAGGATTTCAGATTTCAGCCTATGAATTGGTAGAGGATGAGGTACAATTCAGGCCATAACAGAGTCCACGCTTATTTTGTATTATTCTTGCTAGTTCCTTGATTTTAAGAGCTTAGGAAATGCATGGCAACAGTAGCAGTTATTTCCTAGAAACAAGAGGTGCCAGCAATTTCAGGGACCTATTCAGAGAGTTCTTCAACTAAGAAAACCCAAAGTCTCCCTGAGACAGTCAGATGTTTGAAAAGGAATGTTTGTATTGTGGATTTCTCGATCCAGGCTCAGCAAGTAAGGGAGTGCATGATGAAAAAAGCCCCTTTGCCTGCTAGTCCCTGAATGAGAGTCCAGCATTCCTTTGGTTGCCGCTTCCAGATGTGCTTCTGCAAATGTTCCTCCTTCCAATCTAACCTCCCCTGTTTGGCTTCTCCAGTGAAGTCATAAGCAAATATTTGTGATAGTTTCTTGTCACCATGGTGACCAAAGCACAGCCTAGTTCTCCTTCCAGCTTCACTGTCAGCTCTGCTTGAAGGAAGAGACAGCCCTGTGGGAGAGCCCAGGCTCAGAGTCATGAAAAGCCATGTGTCAGGTATTGGGGAACAGCAGTCCATAGTGGTGCCTTTAGGAATTTGTCCTGTGCCTATTAGTCTCCAGGCATAGGGGTGATCAGGGACCCCAAAGGGAGGCCACTGCATTCCCCTAGGACTTTTTTTTTCAACAGTAAATCGACTTGGGCTTTGCTAAGTGGATGTAGAAACTTGTACATTATAAGACCTCTACTGCTGCTGTGGTTTGCCTAGCTGTTCTCCAGAATGAACAGAGGCACCTTTTCTGAAGTTTCATTTCCTTATTCTCTAGCTCCAGAATTCAGCCCTCTCCTCAACTGCTTCCATTTTGATTTCTCTTTCATGCAGATTCTCTTAATAGACTACTTCCCCCTCACATTTGTGTACTTTCTTACTGCACTTGAATCCTCAAGGTCTCCTGCTTGAAGAACCAGCCCTAATCCTACCTTTGGGAGATTTCTTTTTAAGCTCTCATCATGATCACCCCAAAACACTCCCCCAAAAAGGTGATATTAGAGTTAATTGTCCCTTTCTGTGTTCCTCTGAAATTTATTTTTCATCCCTTTTGTGATACTTTTAGTAAGTGTTTCAGATTAGAAATTTAAAGGATAAGAAATGACTGTAAAGGGTAGACCAAGTTAATAAGGCTTCCTCTGCTCATATTTCTACATAATCAGCTTCACTTTTATCAGTTTTTAAATAGTGATGTACTTTTTAAAATGTCAATATTGCGTAAGATATGATAAAGTCACTGAGGCCACAGGAGGAAACACAAATGAGGCTTGGCAGGAGGAAGTTTATTATGGGTCCGAGGGCTGTGGGAGGTGGGTTACCACTTGCCACACAGGGTCACAGAGGAAAACACCAGGGTGGTCAGGGGGCAGAATGGGCACGAGCAAGCAGAAGGTTTAGGCCAGATCCTTTATTGCAGTTTCAGAGGGAAAGTGAAGGCAGGGCAGAATAAACAGTTTAGTATTGGCTAATTTGAATAATTCTGGAGGGCTTTGGGCTGTAAGAGTGATCTCTAGTTACCCATTATTTGGGGGCCCTGGGATGAAGCAGAGGAATATTGCCTCCTGAGTATACAGGCAAGATAAAGGAAATATGACTCTGGGTTGGTTCCTTTACAAAGGCATGCTCTTAGACATGTTGTTATCTGTAGGAATTAGCTAGCCATGGGAGTGTCCATCTCTCCTGGGTTTGTAGGTTCCCAGATGGTGAAACATCAGGAACTCAGAAAATAACAAAATATAATCAATATAATCAGCCCTGTGATGAATGAATACAAGTAGACAAATACAAAATCTTACCAAAAAAAAAACAACTAAGATTCTATGTTAATTTAATTGGAGGAGATATGCTGCTATTTATAAATTTTGTGGTAAAATATGACACCAGAGGACTTCCCTGGTGGCTCAGACGGTAAAGCATCTGTCTACAATGCGGGAGACCCGGGTTCAATCCCTAGGTTGGGGAGATCCCCTGGAGAAGGAAATGGCAACCCACTCCAGTACTATTTCCTGGAAAATCCCATGGACAGAGGAGCCTGGTAGAAAAGAGTCGGATACGACTGAGTGACTTCATGACACAATTCACCACTGTAATCATTATTAAGCAGCGTCCGTTGCATCTGCAATGTTGTGCAACCATCACCACTATCCATTTCCAAGCTTTTCATCACTACAGACAGAAACTTTGTTCCATTAAGCAGTGATTTCTCATTTCTCCCTCCCACTTGTACTTGATAATCTCTAATCTACTTTGATAATCTCTAATCTACTTTGATAATCTCTAATCTACATTTTGTCTCCATAAGTTTCCAGGTACCTCATGTAAGTGAAACCATGTAATCTTTATCCTTTTCTTTATCCTGGCTTGTTTTACTTAACGTACTCTCTTTAGGGTTCTTCAGTGTTGTTGTTGTTCAGTTGCTAAGTTGTGTCCGACTCTTTGAAACCTCATGGACTACCATGAGAAGCATGCCAAGCTTCTCTATACTTCACTGTATCCCAGAGTTTGCTCAGATTCATGTCCATTGAGTCAGTAATGCTACCTAACCATCTTATCCACTGCCACCGTCTTCTCCTTTTGCCTTCGATCTTTCCCAGCATCAGAGTCTTTTCCAGTGAATCGGCTCTTCTCATCCGGTAGCCAAAGTATTGGAGCATCAGTCCTTCCAATGAATATTCAGGGTTGATTTCCTTTATGACTGACTGCTTCCAGGGGTCTCTCAGTAGTCTTCTCTCACACCACAATTTGAAGGCATCAGTTCTTTGGCACTCAGCCTTCTTTATGGCCCAACTTTCACATCCATATATGACTACTGGAAAAACCATAGCTTTGACTGCATGGACCTTTGTTGGCAAAATGATGTCTTTGCTTTTTTACACACTGCCTAGGTTTGTCATAGCTTTCCTTCTAAGGAGCAAGCATATTTTAATTTTATAGCTGCAGTCACCGTCCACAATGATTTTGGAGCCCAATAATGTAGCATGGGTCAAATCTTCATTCCTTTTTATGGATGAATAATATCCCATCGTATGTATATGCCACATTTTGTTTATCAATTCATTTATTTTTAATGTCTTTTTTAAAATATTTATTTTTATTTATTATTTTCTTTTTGGCTGCACCATGTTAGTTGAATATGCATGGGATCATGTGGGATCTCCTTTCCTGACCAGGGATCAAACCCAGGCCCCCTGCATTGGAAGCATGGAGTCTTAGCCATTAGACCACCAGGAAGTCCCATTTGCCTATTTTTACTTTTTATCCTTTCTTTCTTTTTTTTGAATTTTTCATTTATTTTTGGCTGCTCTGGCTCTTCATTGCTACACAGGGGCTTTCTCTAGTTGCAGAGAGAAGGGGCTGCTCTCTTTTTGGTGGTATGGTTTTCTTGTTGCAGTGACCTCTCTTGTGGAGTGTGGTTAGAGGCCTTCAGTAGTTATGATACGTGGGCTCAGTAGTTGTGGAGCATGGGATTAGTTGCCCCATGACATGTGGGATCTTCCCGAACCAGGAATTGAACCAGTGTCTCCTGAATTGGGAGGCAGATTCCTAACCACTGCCCCAGCAGGGAAGCCCCCATTTGCCTATTTTTAAATTGAGTTGTCTTTGCTGTTGAGTTGTAGAAATTCTTTATATATTCTGAATATTAAAACCCTTATCAGATAGATTTGAAAGTTATTTCTCCTGTAAGTTGTCTTTTTACTTCCTTGTTAATGTCTTTTTTTTTTTTTTTTTTGCTTGTGCTTTTGATGTCATAGCTAAGAATCCATTGCAAAATCCAAGATCATAAAAATTTACCCATGTTCTATTGTAAGAGTTTTATAGTCTTTGTATATTTAGGTTGTTGATCCATTTTAAGTTTTGTCTTGTGTATGGTATAAGCTAAGGATCTGACTCCATTCTTTTGTATATGAACATTTTAGTTGTCCCAGCACCAGTTGAAGAGACTATCCTTACTCCATTGAATGGACTTAATACCCTTGTCAAAAATCAGTTGGCTGGGGAAATTCCCTGGTGGTCCTGTGGCTAAGATTCCCTGCTCCCAATGCAGGGGGCCTGGGTTTGATTCTGGTCAGGGAACTGGATCCCACATGCCTCAGGTAAAACCAGCACAGCCAAATCAGTAAATAAAAATATTTTTAAAGATCAGTTTACTGGCCACGGATATGTGAGTTTATTTCTGGACTCTCAATTCTGTTCTCTTGATTATAGAATTCTCTCTCAATTCTGTTCTTTTGTTTATCCTCATACCAGCATCACACTGTTTTGATTATTGTAACTTTGTAGTAAATTATGAAATCAGGAAGTGTGAGTCTTTCAACTTATTTAAGAGTCTGTTGTTTGGTTTCCACATATTTATGGATTTTCCAGTTTTCTTTTACTGTTTATTTCTACTTTCTTTCCATGTGGTCAAAGAAGATAATTTGTGTAATATCAATCTTCTAGAATCTACTGAGACTCTGTGCCTTAATACAGTTTATTCTGGAGACTATTCCATGCCTTCATACTTGGCAAGATGTCTTTTGCTCTTGTTGGGTGGGAGTGTTCTATGTGTCTTTTAAATCTAACTGATTTATAATGCAAAAGTCCTATTTACTTATTAATCTTCTGTCTAGGTTCTATTCATTATTGAAAGTGGTGTATTAAAGTCTCTAAATGTTATTGTAGAACTGTTTTTCCCTTTACTTTGACTATTGTAACATTTTTTACTTAAAAATTTTTGTCTGATTTTAGTATAGCCATCCCAGCTCTCTTTTGCTTACTATTTGCATGAATATCTTTTTTCACCCATTTACTTTCAACATCTTTGTGTTTTCAAATATACAGTAAGTCTTTGCAGACAGCATGTAGTAGTAGATCGTGGTGGTTGTTTTTTTTAATCTGCTGCCCATCTTTGCCTTTCAACTAAAGAGTTTAATCTTTTTAACTCCTCTGTTCATGGAATCTCCAGGCAGGAATACTGGAGTGGTTAGCCATTCCCTTCTCCAAGGGATCTTCCCAACCCAGGGATCAAACTCACATCTCCTGGGTCTCCTGCATTGCAGGCAGATTCTTTACCATCTGACCCACCAGGGGCCAGTAAGTATAATATAATTACTTGGGTGTTCACTGGCAGTCCAGTGGTTCAGTTCAGTTCAGTTCAGTTGCTCCGTCGTGTCCGACTCTTTGTGACCCCATGGACTGCAGCGCACCAGGCCTCCCTGTCCATCACCAACTCCCAGAGTTTACTCAAACTCATGTCCATTGAGTCAGTGATGCCATCCAACCATCTCATCCTTCTTCGCATCAGGTGGCCAAAGTATTGGAGTTTCAACTTCAGCATCTGTCCTTCCAAAGAATATTGAGGACTGATTTCCTTTAGGATGGCGTGGTTGGATCTCCTTGCAGTCCAAGGGACTCTCAAGAGTCTTCTCCAACACCCCAGTTCAGAAGTATCGATTCTTCAGCACTCAGCTTTCTTTATAGTCCAACTCTCACATCCATACATGACCACTGGAAAAACCATAGCCTTGATTAGATGGACCTTTGTTGGCAAAGTAAGGTCTCTGCTTTTTAAGAGGCTGTCTAGGTTGGTCATAGCTTTTCTCCCCAGGAGCAAGTGTCTTTTAATTTCATGGCTTCAGTCACCATCTGTAGTAATTTTGGAGCCCAGAAAAATAAAGTCTGACACTGTTTCCACATCTATTTCCCATGAAGTGATGGGACCAGATGCCATGATCTTCATTTTCTGAATGTTGAGCTTTAAGCCAACTTTTTCGCTCTCCTCTTTCACTTTCATCAAGAGCCTCTTTAGTTCATCTTCACTTTCTGCCATAAGGGTGGTGTCCTCTGCATATATGAGGTGATTGATATTTCTCTCGGTAATCTTGATTCCAGCTTGTGCTTCATCCAGCCCAGAGTTTCTCCTGATGTACTCTGCATATAAGTTAAATAAGCAGGGTGACAATATACAGCCTGGATGTACTCCTTTTCCTATTTGGAACCAGTCTGTTGTTCCATGTCCAGTTCTAAGGGTTGCTTCCTGACCTGCATACAGGTTTCTCAAGAGTCAGGTCACGTGGTCTGGTATTGCCATCTCTTGAAGAATTTTCCACAGTTTGTGGTGATCCACGCAGTCAAAGGCTTTGGCATAGTCAATAAAGCAGAAATAGATGTTCTTCTGGAACTCTCTTGCTTTTCAATGATCCAACAGATGTTGGCAATTTGATCTCTGGTTCTTCTGCCTTTTCTGAAACAAGGTTGAACATCTGGAAGTTCATGGTTCATGTATTGCTGAAGCCTGGCTTGGAGAATTTGGGGCATTACTTTACTAGCATGTGAAATGAGTGCAATTGTGCAGTAGTTTGAGCATTCTTTGGCATTGCCTTTCTTTGGGTTGGAATGAAAACTGACCTTTTTCCAGTCCTGGGCCACTGCTGCGTTTTCCAAATTTGCTGGCATATTGAGTGCAGCACTTTCACAACATCATCTTTTAGGATTTGAAATAGCTCAACTGGAATTCCATCACCTCTACTAGCTTTGTTCATAGCGATGCTTCCTAAGGCCCACTTGACTTCGCATTCCAGGATGTCTGGCTCTAGGTGAATGATCACACCATCGTGATTATCTGGGTCGTGAAGATCTTTTTTGTACAGTTCTTTTGTGTATTCTTGCCACCTCTTCTTAATACCTTCTGCTTCTGTTAGGTCCATACTATTTCTGTCCTTTATCGAGCCCATCCTTGCATAAAATGTTCCCTTGGTATCTCTAATTTTCTTGAAGAGATCTCTAGTCTTTCCCATTCTGTTGTTTTCCTCTATTTCTTCGCTGAGGAAGGCTTTCTTATCTCTCCTTGCTGTTCTTTGGAACTCTGCATTCAAATGGGTATATCTTTCCTTTTCTTCTTTGTTTTTCACTTCTCTTCTTTTCACAACTATTTGTAAGGCCTCCTCAGACAGCCATTTTGCTTTTTTGCATTTCTTTTTCTTGGGGATGGTCTTAATCTCTGTCTCCTGTACAGTGTCACGAACCTCCATCCATAGTTCATCAGGCACTCTATCAGATCTGATCCCTTAAATCTATTTCTTCCACTGTATGATCATAAGGGATTTGATTTAGGTCATACCTGAATGGTCTGGTGGGTTTTCCCGACTTTCTTCAATTTTAGTCTGAATTTGGCAATAAGTCCCGTGGTTAAGATCCTGCATTTCCACTGTTGGGGGCCCACATTTGATTCCTGGTCAGGGAACTAAGATCCTGCAAGCCACTTGGCACTGCCAAAAAAGGAAGTATAATTATTGATAAGGAAAGACTTCTGCCATTTTGTTCTTTTTTCTTTCTTTCTTATACCTTTTTGTCCCTCTCTTCCTCTATAGCTGCCTTTTGTGTTTAATTGGTTTGTTGTAGTGAATTGTTTTCATTCACTTCTCATTTCCTTTGTGTATATTTTTATTTTGTGTGTTTTTTATGTATGTCTCTCTCTATATATATATATATATATATAGAGAGAGAGAGAGAGAGAGAGATTGTGGGCCTTACATTTAACATCCCAAATTTATCACAATGTAGTTTGAATTGATACCAACTTAATTCAATAGCATACAGAAATTTTTGTTCATTATTATTTTATGTATTTGTCTTTTTAAAATAATTTCCTTGTTTTTCATTGTGCTGAGTCTTCCTTGCCGTGCGCAGGCTTTCTCTGTCTGTGGCGAGCAGGGCCCTCTCTTGTTGAGGAGCACAGGCTCTGAGTACACAGTAGTTGCAGCTCTCGGACGCAGTAGTTGTGATGCACAGGTTTAGTTGCTCCGCAGCATGTGGAATCCTCCTGGACCAGGACTCAAACCCATGTCCTCTGTATTGGCAGGGGGACCCGCATCTATTCTACCACCAGAGAAGCCCTACGTTTTCTTTTAAATCATATAGAAAATAAAAAGTGGAATTACAGACCAAAAATCCTAGAAAACTGGCTTTTATATTTCCCCTTGTAGTTACCTTCGCTGGCTTCAAGTTACTGTGTAATGTCCTTTCATTCAACTTGAAGGACTCCCTCCAGCATTTCTTATAGAGAGTGGGTCTGGTGGTAACAGATTCCCTCAGCTTTTGCCTGAGAATATCTTGTTTCTCCCTTGTTTTTGAAGTGCGGTTTTGTCAGATACAGAATTCTTTGAACGTTTTTCTTTCAGCGCTTTCAGTATCTATACGTTTAAAGATCTCAGTGCCTTTTTGGTGAAAAACTGGCTTGTATGTGATGAGTCACTTCTTCCGTGCTGCTTTCAAGATTTTCCTTTTGTATTTGGCTCTCAATAGTTTGATTATGTTTCTAGATGTAGACCTGAATTTTTCTTCTTGAAATTGAGTATCTTTCTGTGTACATTGATGTCTCTTTTTTTGCCATTATTTCTACAAAATTCTTTCCCCCTTTATCTCCCGTTTCTTTGACCCCCATAATGCATATTTTGTGATTTGATTGCTGGAGTTTCATGGACCCCTAGGTGCTCTATTCACTTTTCTGCATTATTTTTCCCTTTCTGCTCAGACTGCATCATTTCAATTTTCCTGTCTTCAAGCCTGCTACTTCTGTCTGTTGCCTGCTCAAATGTGCCGTTGAACCCTTCTAGTGAATTCTTCATTTCAGCTATTCTATTTTTCAACTCCAGAATTTATTTTTGGTTTCTTTTCTATTTGTTGAATTACCTTCTGGTATCATTTTCCCTCTACTTGAAGAACTTTAGACTTTCTTTAGTGCAGGTCTTAGAGCTTCCCTGATAACTAAGTGGCTAAAGAATCCACCTGCAGTGCAGGAGATAAAGGAGAAGTGGGTTTGATCCCTGGGTCAGGAAGATCCCCTGGAGGAGGAAATGGCAACCCACTCCAGTTTTCCTGCCTGAAAAATCTCGTGGACAGAGGAGCCTGGTGGGCTACAGTCCGTGGGGTCACAAAGAATCATACAGGTCATACCTGACTGAGCCCAGCACACAGTCTGTTCTGCTGGAGACAGTCTCAACTTTTGTTTGTCTGAAAAAGTTTAAAGTACAGTTAATGAAAGGATATTTCATTATCCTTTTTAACTTTATTTTTTGCTGAAGTATAGTTAATTTTCAGTGTTTTAGATTCAAGTGTACAGAAGAATGATTCAGTTATATATATATATGTGTGTTTGTGTGCATATGTGTGTGTGTGTGTGTGTGTTCTTTCTCAGATTTTTTTTTTTTTTTTGGCTGCACCATGTAGCATGTGGGGTCTTAGCTCTCCACTCAGAAACTGAGCCCATGTCCCCTGCAGGGGAAGTATGGAGTCCCAAACACTGGACTACCATGGAAGTCCCTCAGATTCTTTTCTATTAAAGGTTACATTATAGGTCTTACAGGATATTGAGTGGAGTTCCCTGTGCTACACAGTAGTTCCTTGTTTACATGCCTTATATATGGTAGTGTATATGTGTTAATCCCAGACTCCTAATTTTTCTCTCCCCAACCTTGTGCTGGTATTATCTGGAATTTTTCTAGCTTCAGACATGACTAAGCAACTGAGCATGCACATCCTTGTTCATAAGTGATACAAGAAATTATAGGACCTTCTCTCATATTATCCTTCTTTGGTATTGTTATCAAAAGAATGCCCTTTTTCCAGAAGGAAGTATATGTAAGAGTGAAGCAATTTATTTAAAAAATTGGTAAAACTCGAGCATTCCCTGGTGGTCCAGTGGTTAGGACTCTGAGCTTTCATTGCCAAGGGCCTGGATTTGATTCCTGGTCAGGGAACTTAAATCCTAGAAGCTGCATATTGCAGCCAAAAAAAAAAAAAAACTTTTTAAAATCTCATTTGTAAAACCATTTAGACCTGGCATTTTCTTTGTAGAAATATTCTTTAGTGCTGATTCAGTATATTTAATGGTTATAAGGCTAGTTAGATATTTTGAGTCACTCTTAGCAAGTTATACTATTCTAGGAATTTGTCTTTTCAAGCAAGTTAGCAAGCATAAAGTTGTTCATATTCCTTTTTTTAATCTTTTTAGTTAACTGTAATTATGTTCTTTTTTCTTTTCTAAAATGTGTGCCCTCTTTTGTTCCTGAGAGATATAACCAGAGACTCGCCTATTTTCAATCTTTTGAAAGATTGGGTTTCACCCTTGTTGATTCTCTCTACTGTATGATTTCTCTCTCCTTTCTAGTTTTTCTTCCCCAACCTGTGTACCTAAGTCATTAATGTTCAGACTTTATATTAACTTCCTAAGGCTTATATCCAATTAATTAAATTTCAGGCAAATGAAACACTGGCATGTAAAGGGCAAGCCTTAAAACTTTCAGAAGACATAACAGGGTAGCTTTCTGACCTTGGGAGCATTAAAGGATTTATTAAACAAGCCACACAGAAAGAGCTAAGTATTAAAGCAAAACTTCCATTATAGTTAAGAACTTGTTAAAGAACTCCATGAAGTGAAAATTGAAAAAAAGTGAAAAGAGACTAGAAGATATTTGTAATACAAATAATCAACAAATAGTTAATAACTAGAATATCTTAAGAACTATGAATCAATAAGAAAATGACAAGTAATTCAATGGGAAAATATTCGACGTACCATAAACAGACATTTTTCCACAGAAAAGGAAACATGGGTAATTAACATAAAATCTAATAACCCTATTAGTAATACAAATCTTTATCCTAGTGAAGTACATTATATTCAGTAGATTGGCAAAAGTGACGGTTCTGAGTAATAGGATGAGTATCAATGAGGGCTCATTGTGTACTGCTAAGCTAATATGAATTGGCATCACTTTGGAAGGCAACATGGTACTTATCTGATGAAGTAAGACTTGATGGTAACACCTGAAACTGTTAAAACTCCTATAAGAAGACACAGGAAAAAAAGACCTTAGTCTTGGCAATGATTTTTTTTTTGGAGGGGGGAGGGTGATATTATACCAAAGCACAAGCAGCAAAAACAGAGATAAACAAGTAGGACCCGTAGACTAGAAAACTTAAAAACTTCTGCACCGCAACCCCCCCAAATGAAAAGGTCAGCATTTGATGGCTGTTTCTCTGACTGCTTGGAGCCTTAAGTAGTGGGATTTTAGCCTAGCATATGTTTAAGCTGACTTACCTTCACTCAGGGCATCATGGGAATTGGGTGGCTGTCTGTCAGTGCCTTCTGATTTTTGCAGAGTCAAACAATTAAAAAGAGAGAAATGGTCAACAAAATGGAAAGACAACCTGCGGGAGAAAGTATTTCCTAACTATATATCTGATAAGGGATTAATATCCAAAGTATATCAGGGACTCGGTGATGTCATACAGCCATCTCCAAATCAACCACCACCGAACCAATGGACATGAGTTTGAGCAAACTCCAGGAAATAGTGAAGGACAGGGAAGTCTAGTGTGCTGCAGTCCATGGGGTCACAAAGAGTCAGACACGACTGAGAAATGCCACAGCAACAACAATATAAGGGACTCATACAACTGAATAGCAAACAAACACAAATACTGCAAGTAAAATTGGGCAAAGGATCTGAATACACACTTTTCCAAAGCAAACATATAAATGGCCAACAGGTTCATGAAGAAGATGCTTAACATCACTTATCATTGGGGAAATGCAAATGATGATGTGTTTATACAGTGAAATAATATAACATAGGAAAAATTAATGAAATAAGGCTTCATACAAAAACATGGGTAAATCTTAGAAATCCAGTGGAGGGGGTATAATTCTCAGTAGACTGAACGTAGTATGATGCAGTATTTAGGGGTGTACATAT
This sequence comes from Oryx dammah, assembly GCF_014754425.2. NCBI lineage: Eukaryota > Metazoa > Chordata > Mammalia > Artiodactyla > Bovidae > Oryx > Oryx dammah. The sequence goes on from NW_024070211.1 coordinate 14,413,301, forward strand.
ATGTGACTCATAAAAATGAAAGCAAAGATAATGACAATTCATAATAGTTTTCTTTTGGCTGGAGTTGGGATGGAGGAGCCTGGGACAGGGGGAGACCTTAATACTAGATTCAGGTATGTTAATCTAGTTCTTGGATTTAGTGGTGAGTTGACAGATGCTCATTGTATTGTTTTGCTTGTAACTTAACATGTTTCTTCTTTTTTGTATGTAGCAAATATTACAGAATAAAATTTTAAATCTTTTAAAAAATAGAGGGGTGGCTGTATGAGTTACTTAAAAATATATATATATATATACATGGTATTCCACTGAATTTACACTGTATTTCACCTTGCTAGGTTAAATATATTTGCATTTATTCAGCAAGTCATACAACTTTTCTCGTCATGGAAGTGATTGTAGCTTGTGAGTGTTTACCATATGCCTAATGCTGTTCTAAGTAGTTGTTGTTGTTCAATCACTAAGTTGTGTCCAGATCTTTTGTGTGGCCCCATGGACTGTAGCCCGCTAGGCTCCTCTGTCTGTGGGATTTCCCAGGCAAGAATACTGAAGTGGGTTGCCATTTCCTTCTCTGTCTAAGTAGTACTTCACATGTGTTAAGCTATACAGTCCTTCTAACAACTCTGTGTTTTAAAAGATGAGCTCCTGAGGCACAGAGGTTAAAGCAACTTACTGAAGGTATGGCAACCCACTCCAGTATTCTTGCCTGGAGAATCCCATGGACGGAGGAGCTTGGTGGGCTACAGTCCACGGGTTGCAAAGAGTCGGACACGATTGAGCGACTTCACCTTCATTGAAGGTTGCACAGCTAACAAGTAGAAGAGTCAGTATTGGGACTTCCCTGGTGGTCCAGTGACTAAAAGACTTCATGCTCCCAGGGCAGGGGGCCCGGGTTCTATCCCTGATCAGGAGACCTGGGACAGCCAAATAAATTTAAAAAGGGAAGAGCTGGTATTTGAATCCTACACCTTTTAACTCCTAAGCTTGTATCAATTGCTATAACAGCATTTATTTAGTAAACTTGTTAAGGAAACTGTGTTGTTGGTATGAGGGTGGTAATAGAGCTCTCAGGGGTAGTTATTGAGATTATCAGGCTTCACTGGGAAGCTGTGAGTCCCCCTGAGTAGGGGAGGGTGGGTGGGGAAAGAAGCCAGTGAGCAGAAAATGCTGTCCTTTAAGAGCCTTTGCCAGTGTGTTTGTATCTTCCCTTCTTCCAGAGACCATGGCGAGCCCAGGGAAAGACAATTATCGAATGAAGAGTTACAAGAACAATGCCCTAAACCCTGAGGAAATGAGGCGAAGAAGAGAGGAAGAAGGCATTCAGCTCCGGAAGCAGAAACGGGAGCAACAAGTGCGTTAACCTGAGTTCTCAAATGTGCTGTTTAGGGAGGTGGTTCAGCCACCATGGTTGGTCTCCACCTTACACTCTCACTTTCCCCCTGGGAAAGTAGCTTAGCTCTGTGGGCTACTCACCCAGTTTCATTTGTTGTGAAGAAATGTTTGAGAAAGAGCTGTCCCTTATTCCTCTTCCATAATTTCGTACACCTTGGATCATTTTAATTGTCTTCAATATAACTTTCTAGCGTTAACCCCTTGTTTTTACCAAATAGTTACTGTTAGGTCTGGCTTTCAAGGCCCAGTCTCAAGCCTGGCCTTTTAAGAAGTTTGTCAACCATTCTGGGCTGCCTTCTATTTCCTGAGTCCATTCTTTGTAAGTCTCTCTAGAACTGAGACTGCATTAATGCTTCATCTCTGCCACACATCACCACCAAATTGGTTCCCTTCCCAGGTCTAGATGCTAACCTGCTTTTGTCCGCCCTTATTTATCTTCTTTGAAGCCTTTTATATATGTGTGTATAAGGACATATATATGTGTGTGTGTGTGTGTATATAGGGTATATATAGGGTGTGTATATATTATATATACTTATATATAATATATATATTTATATCGGTGCCCTTTGTAAAGGCACAGAAATTTTAAAAGATTTGCTTATAAAAATGTTCTCCAAAAATATAAACAATAGATGTAACATAGAAAGTAAAGCCCTTGAATATCTTTCCATATCAGTAGATAAAGTTTGGCATTTTCTCACACACTAGCATTTCCTTGACAGTCATGCCGTAATTTAACATTATTAGGTCATTCTTTGTTCCTTGTTTCCGTGCATCATTTCTTCTCTTTGCTTTCAGCTTTTTAAACGGAGAAATGTGGAGCTGATCAATGAAGAAGCCGCCATGTTCGATAGTCTTCTCATGGACTCCTATGTGAGCTCTACCACTGGGGTAAGACCCTTGCATGTGCTTCAGGCAAGCTTGAGAAGTACTTGCTTCTACAGAACAGAAATTGAGCAGTTCATATCATCTAGTAGCTTTACCCGGAGAAGGCAATGGCACCCTACTCCAGTACTCTTGCCTGGAAGATCCCATGGATGGAGGAGCCTGGTAGGCTGCAGTCCATGGGGTCACTAAGAGTCAAAAAGGACTGAGCGACTTCCCTTTCACTTTTCACTTTCCTGCATTGGAGAAGGAAATGGCAACCCACTCCAGTGTTCTTGCCTGGAGAATCCCAGGGACGGGGGAGCCTGGTGGGCTGCCGTCTATGGGGTCGCAGAGAGTCAGACACGACTGAAGTGACTTAGCAGCAGCAGCAGCAGCAGCTTTACCAACAGTCATGCTAATCTCTCTATTCTGTGGGCCCTTTTGTATTAGGCTAGTGTGAAGGTAATTACAGTTTCGGACCATGAATTTTAAATCATTGTGACTAGGCTCAAACACATCTTTATTAATCAAAACAGGAGCCATTACAATCAATTTGTTATTGCCAACAAGAAATAAGTTCTTTTTTCCCTGTAGCATAAAAATCTGCGCTTCAGGATTCAACAGACTCTGATAAAGCATTTTCTGCCTCCTGCTGGTTGTGGAAGCATTTTCCCTAGAAAAAGAGATGCTTGAAGAAGTGGTGTTCGGTGAGAGGCCAGGTGAACATGGCAGATGAGGCAGAACTTTGTAGCCCAGTTCGCTCACCTTCTGACGCATTAGTTGTATGACATTCAGTTAGGCGTTGTCATGGAGGAGAATTGGGCCGTTTTGTTGACCAGTGCCTGCTGCAGGCGTTGCAGTTTTCAGTGCATCTCGTCTATTTGCTGAGCATACTGCTCAGATGTCATGGTTTCACCAGGATTCAGAAAGCTATAGTTGATCAGACAGGCAACAGACCACCAAACAGGGACCACGATTCTTTTTTGGTGTTAGTGGCTTTGGGAAATGCTTTGGAAGCTTATTCACGGTCATGCCACTGAGCTGGTCATCATCAATTGAAAATCCACTTTTTGTCGCATATCACAAGCCAATCAGGAAATGATTCATTGTTGTCCGCGTATAATAAGAGAAGACAGCACTTCCAAACAACGATTTTTTTTATTTGAGGCACCCACCTATTGTGTTTTTTCACCTTTCCAATTTGTTTCGAATGCCAATGAACCATAAAATGGTCAACTTCACCAACTTCTCTTGTAGTTAGATTTAAGAGGATAAGTTTCGATGATCCTCTCGATTGGTGTTGTCAAATTCTGATGGCTGGCTACTCTTATCTTCAAGGTTCTCGTCGTCTTTGCAAAACTTCTTAAAAAAAAAATCAGGCATTTATAAACAAGAAAGCATACATAAATTACATAAAAATAGTTTTTGAATAGTAGAGTAGGTCATTAGAGTATTGTGATTAGCAGCAACAAAGGAGAGAAGGGGATGGTGATGTGGACGCTCCTGGCGAGTACCAGGGTGCAAAACTTCTTGAACCCACTGCACTGTACATTCGTTAGCAGTTCCTGGGCCAAACGCGTTGTTGATGTTATAAGTTGTCTCCACCACTTTACAACCCATTTTGAACTCGAATAAGAAAATCGCTCAAATTTGCTTTTTGTCTAACATCATTTCTCTAAGTCTAAAATAAATGTAAATTAAACAGCAAGTAATAAAACGGGAGCTGGTAATGGACAGGGAGGCCTGGCATGCTGTGGTCCATGGGGTCTCAAAGAGTCGGACACGACTGAGCGACTGAAGTGAACTTAATAAGTCGTTAGCAAAAAAACAAAGTGATGCATGCACATTGAAGTGATGTATAACATGACCACATTTATTCAAGAATGTATTCCAATATCAGGCGGCAGAGTTCAGCGATGCAAAACAGCAATCACTTTTGCACCAACCTAATACCCAGTCAGCTTAAGGAGTCAACCGGGATTTGTCTCTGGTGAAGACACCAGAGAACACATTTAAGAGGAGCTTTCAGTTGCCTCAGAGATTAAGCATCACTTCTAAATGTTCCAGCTTGAAGCAGCTATGGATTAAACATCTGAGCTGCTGTTGTGCCTTCCTCTTGCCCTCAAGTCTTTTTTTTTTTTTTTGGCTATGCTGGGTCTTCATTGCTACACGCAGGCTTTTCTCTAGTGACAGCTACTCTCTGGTTGGGGTACAAGAGCTTCTCATTGCAGTAGCTTCTCTTATTACAGAGTATGGGTTCTAGGAGCACAAGCTCAGTAGTTGTACCTATGGGCTTAATTACTCCTCTGCATGTGGGATCTTCCCAGACCAGGGACTGAACCCATGTCTCCTGCACTGACAGGCAGATTCTCAACCACTGGACCACCAGGGAAGCCCTGCCCTCAAGTCTTTAGAAAGCAGGATGCCAAACAGGATTATGGGCTTATATCTGGCTCTAATGTTGGTTTGCAAAATCATGAACCTGTTTTATGTCCTAGGAGAGTGTGATCACAAGAGAGATGGTGGAGATGCTCTTTTCTGATGATCCTGACCTGCAGTTAGCAACCACACAGAAATTCCGGAAACTGCTCTCCAAAGGTACAAAGCCTAGACTTCCCCAGAGAGGCCCTGCATGACTTAGCCTCTTGTTTCCTCTCACTGACCTCATCAGTTACTGCCCTTCACTCATTCTGCTCTAGCCCTGCTGGCTGTGGCATCCTTGGACAAGCCAGGCACATTCTTACCTTTGCATGGGCTGTTCCCTCTGCTTGAGACCCTTTAGTTGCAGATATCTGTGTGACAGGGCTTCCCTGGTGGCTCAGTGGTAAAGAGTCCATCTGCCAATGTAGGAGAAGTGGGTTCGATTGCTGGGTTGAGAAGATCCCCTGGAGAAGGAAATAGCAACCCACTCTAGTAGTATTCTTGCCTGGAAAATCTCATGGACAGAGGAGCCTGGCAGGCTACATTCCATGGGGTTGCAAAAGAGTCAGACACTACTCAGCAACTAAAGAACAACAATCTGTGTGATAGCTGCTTCATTTCTGTGGTTAGATCCTACCTTTCTCAGCAAAGCCTACCCTGACACCCTATCTAAAATTGCCGCTCCCCCAACCCCCTGCAGCATTTTTAATCTCCTTACCTTGCCCTACGTATTTTATTTCCTATTACAGTTATTACCTTCAAACATAACAGTATTTCTTCTCACTAGGATATAAGCTCTATGAAGACAGAGACTTTTGGTTTGGTTCACTGTTGTATTCTTGGTACCCAGAACCACGTCTGGCACACGTTTTTCGTTCAGTAAAAATTTGCTGTATCATGGGAAAAATATTTTCTTTTCTCCCAAGGACTTTTGTCCTTTGACCTTGGGAGGACTTTTCTTCCTCCCAAGAAAAGAATGCTGATCTTAGAAGGGAGGTGTTTAGACCAGCATTGCACCTACTTTGGTCATCTCTCCCTTACTTTCTTGCTTGCTTAGGTAGGTAAGGTTATTTACTTGCTTAGATTTAGAAAGCCAAAGGTGAGCATACTTGGATTAGGATTGGCTTTACTCTTTAGATTCTCAACTATTTGATACAGTTCAAAAATGACCTGCTATTGTTAAAACTACCTCACCAGAAGGAAGCTTGGGAGTGTTTCTAAGGATGTTCAGGAGTATTTAGGAAGGATGGTGGACTGACCCCAGTGAATGCATCAGCCAGCCCTTCTCCTGACTTCTCCTCTCTTTCCTTTGTCCCTCTCCCAGAACCCAGTCCTCCAATAGATGAAGTTATCAACACTCCAGGAGTGGTGGATCGGTTTGTGGAGTTTCTGAAGAGGAATGAGAATTGTACATTACAGGTGAGGCCCAGGGTGGAGAGGTACCAGATGAATGCTCTTTTGCCAAGAAATTGCTATGGCATGCTTCTGCAGACACATCTGTGAGGATGAAGCATTTAAGGAGATGCTGTTACCTCAGAGGACTTGACCTCAAGTAAGAGAGCCACAAACTCTTCCCCAAAACAGTCTCAAAGGAAAGATACCAGAATATGACAGATTCATTATTCAGAGGTTGTAATATAGAATAAATATATATACATATGTATGTATGTATACATATACGTACATAAAACATTCTAGTCCATTTCTAATTCTGGAATGAACCACTTTGCTTCTCTGGGCCTCTCTTCTCACAAATGAGTGATGAGCCACTCTACGAGAACTTATTAGAAATTTGGCTGAAAGGGTCCTTGAGAGACCCATCTCACTTTTATCCTGGTTTCAGAAACAAATAAAGTAAAGTGCAGGAAATAAAAACATGGCTTGCCGCAACCCACTCCAGTATTATTGCCTGGGAAATCCCATGGACAGAGGATCCTGGCAGGCTTCAGTCTGTTGGGTGGCAAAAGAGTCGGACATGACTTAGCAACTCAGCAGCAACAACCTACTGAGGTGGTGGGGGAATAGTAAAGATTTGGTGTTGCTCCCAGGTTTCACTACTCTTCTTTCATTCTTTCTCCTTCTCCTAACTCTTTCAACCCCTCTTCCCTTCTGCCTCTAGGAAAAACAAACAAAC